>NC_090648.1:187280497-187307997 GCF_040937935.1 Hyperolius riggenbachi | reverse complement strand
GTCTGGGCAGGAGAAGGTTACTAGCTAGAGATTTCAGAGGGGAGGAGGAAGGAGGAGGGGGGGGGTAAATTTTCCACAGGCTGAGAGCTGGAGATGCTATCAGCTTGCCTCAGTGTAGTGTGACAAACAGAACATGGCTGCTCTTATTGTGTCACAGCAATAAATAATCATAAACTTTTTAAGCTTTTTGCAGCTAGATTTGCTGTGTAAACTATCTAAACTTTAGATAAGATATATAGACAAGTTACTTGTCATAGTTACTTTTTCATCCCAGATCCACTTGAAAAGGAAATAAATATGGCTGCCTCCATATCACTGTCACCTTGGGTTCCCTTTAAATAGGAAGAAAAAAATGTTTTGATTATATTGTACCTACAGCATTATATATAGAAAATACAGATATACTACCTAGCCACTCCTCCACCATTGTTTAACATTTTTGAGAAGTGGGTTGCTGCATTAAATTCAGACTACAACCATCATTAAAAATGCAAAATGCATGGAAATTGCATAAAAGATGCAAACACATGAGAAAATGCATTAAAAATGGAAATTAAAATGCATGCCATTTGTCAGAGTTTTTATTTGTAATTGAAATTCTGTGTGCCTGTGCCGTAATTGTTTCAACATGCAGCATGATCATTGCCTTGGCAGGATGCCCTGGGGAGGAGGTATCAACCTTCAATTAGTTAAAAAAATTGGTTATAGTTTCCTTTTTTTTTATCAGGATTTCTTATTACAATTTTATGTTAATGATTGTGCAAGCATGATCAATTTTTGATTTTAGTGGACTTTAAAGACTTTCTAAAATTGCATTTTACATCAGCATCTAATAATGAAGCGTAGTATCATAAAAAGTGTACAATCTTCCCCTAAATATCCATACCTTGGCAACCTTTACTCATTCCCTTGAGATGAGTGGATGAAGGACAGACTTTTTTTTTTTTTTTTACCACATGGTGTAGACATTACGTGTAGACCAGTACATGGCCTATAAGAGTGCAATAGCCTCAGTGATTTGATTGCTCAGATTCAATTATTTCTATTGGGTGTCACTGTTGCAAATTCATTCTTATTATCATTTGTTAATGTGGCACACTGTGTATGCTTGTTATTGTCCGATGATTAAAATCTGCTATGCTTGCATTACAGTTTCCTTTTTGTTTTTGTTTTTTTACTTGAAAAGTCCTTAACACAGTGGATAAGTCGTGTACATTATAAATTCATAACATATGGTTTATTCCTAATTCTACTTGACAAATCTCAATTTCCTTACCAGAGTATCGAACATATTGCTTGCCTTAGGGCTAATCTTCTCTACTGATGACTTGAAAAATAAATATGTAGCGGAAACACATTCCTGTTCAAATACTTAGTCAATGGAAGTGATTATGAAAATAAGAATTTTGTTCATTGATTTTTCAATTCAGTTAGTCAATTTAACCACTTTGTGTCCAACATTTAGAGCATTCCTTAGAACTGAAGCTATATACTTGTTTTCAGTTTTATCGATTTTTTTTTAATGTTTCATGATATCTTTTGTTATTTACCAGTAACACTGTATTTTTCACATTTTTCTTTTTTTAAAATGTCTTGGTGTCATTGTGCATGGCTAATTTTCTTTTTATACCTTAACGATTTATTCCCAAGAAACTGTCCAAACATTTGTAAGTTTAGGAGAAAGGTTAGAAATACAAAATGCATTTAGCAAAATTATTGTAAGAAGGCGGGGAAGAGCCGCCGCCATGAGCCAGCGGTCGGCGGCTCTTCCCGCATTCAGTAGCCGCACACACGGGGAGGCAGCCGCCTCCTCCCAGCGCGAGGCGGCTGTCCCCGTGGAGAGGCGGGCGAGAGGCACTGAAGCCGCCGCGTTGGACGCGGCGGCTGGTACACAGGTCCCCGCTGCGGAGACACCGCAGAGCGGGGCTGCTGGGACTCATAGTCCCTCAGTGTTCAGAGTGACGCGCGCGCGCGCACTCAGGGGAAATTTATGACAGTACTAAGGGAGTCAGCTGACCAGGCTGGTCAGCTGACCCGAACTCTGCTTCCCATTGGTCCAGCACTTGGGAGGTGCTGGAGAGGCAGGTGTGTATATATACTGCCGGGTCTTCACTTGCTCTTTGTCTGGCGTTGCGTTCACATACGTGGGAGCACCCAGATCCGTTAGTCAGATCCGTTAGTGTGCCGGGACCAGCTGGAGCTGTAATCCTACACTAAGTTAGATTCTGTTGATAGCTTAAAGTACTAGTTTGATTGTGATTATTTGTTATGACTCTTGCCTGCCTTGACTATCCTCCTGAACTCTGACCTTGTACCTCGTTATATCTGATACTCTGTTGCCGACCCCGGCTCGCTCCTTGACTCTGCTACTGCCTCCTGATTTTGTACCCCGATATCTCTGATACCTCGTTACTGAACCCTGCCTGTACCTTGACTCCGCCTTTGCCTACTGATTTTGTACTTTATCTGTCCGTGTGTATACGACCTGGCTTGTCCGACCTCGAGAACCGACCTCACGATTGGAGGCGGTTCCCCGTCCTGTTAGTGACACTCCCGCCTGAGTGCCACTTTCGGACTTTCCTTCCCACTGTCAGTCTGACTCCTCCCGTCTTGGAGAGCTCAGACCTGCGGGAGGAATCTGTGCAGCTCTCCTTGCTGCACTGAGGCTTGTCCTCTGTATTACTGTTGCACCAATCACAACACTCTACCCTGGTGACCAGAGGTTAGCTAGTATATTGGATTATCGGTGATACTGCAGATCACATATAATCTGGTATACGTCTGTATTTCCCGTGATACTGCAGATCACCGGTAATCAGACCTCTCTGTGCTTCACCGAGCGTTACAGAACGCCAGACCATAAAACAGATGGAACGCGCTGATCCTCTGACTGTGCTTGCCACTTCGGTGGATAGCATTCATCAAGCACTAGGCCAGCACAAAGCCTTAATTGATGCCTTATCAGGCTCTGTGAAAACCCTCCAGACATCAGTCGATTCAGTGCGATCCCCTCCTAGTGATGACATACGTATGCCTGTACCAGATAAGTTTTCCGGCCACAAGTCTGACTTCCGGAATTTCAGGAATAGAGTGTTGTCATATTTCGAGTTAAGACCCCGATCCTCGGGGACTGAGGCCCAACGGG
Source organism: Hyperolius riggenbachi (assembly GCF_040937935.1). Classification (NCBI taxonomy): domain Eukaryota; kingdom Metazoa; phylum Chordata; class Amphibia; order Anura; family Hyperoliidae; genus Hyperolius; species Hyperolius riggenbachi. The sequence continues at coordinate 187,304,852 of NC_090648.1, read as the reverse complement.
TCATTTTTATTAAAACTTTATTGACCGGAGACTCCCAGTCTTGGGCCTACAATTTGCCTTCCACCGATATTGCCCTGACCTCGGTGGAGGAGTTCTTTAAAGCCATGGCCATAATCTACGACGACCCTGACCTTGCTGCGACCTCAGAGCGGAAGCTCAAACTTTTGCGGCAAGGCAGAGGTTCGGTCGAGGATTATGCGGCGGAGTTCCGTAGATGGTCCGTCACCTCTAGATTTGGTAATTTTGCCCTCATGGATTACTTCTTGTCTGGGTTGTCGGAGGAGGTCTCCGACCTAATGTTAACCGTGCCCGAGCCCAAGACAATTGACGAGGCGATATCATCGGCCATTCGCGTAGATCGCAGGCTACGCCATCAGAGACAGGCTAGGAGTAGTCACCGGGTCAGGGTGACGTCGTACGCAGTACCGGCTGCTGCATCTTCAGTAACAGCATCTCCGTCCGTCTCGCCTTCTCCGGCCTTGCCTCCACCAGAGCCAATGCAAATTGGTCGATCAAAACTGACCCAGGTGGAGCGGAGGCGGAGAATGACGGAACAACTGTGCCTATACTGTGCAGAGGCAGGGCATAGGGTACGAAACTGCCCTAACAGGTCGGGAAACGGGTCTGCCTAGGAGTAGTGGGGGGTGACACCCTAGGCACACATTCCTCACCCCTTAAAGAAAGAAAATTAATTCTCCCTTGTACTGTTACATGGGAGGATAAGTCCCTAGCCGCTGAAGCTTTTCTTGACTCCGGCTCAGCGGCTAATTTTATGAATTTTGAGTTTGCTCAGGAGTTGGGTCTACCACTCACTCCCGTGACACCCCCCATTCAGGTCACGGCAGTAGATGATTCCCCTTTGCAACGGAATCGTCCCCTGTCACAGACTCCGCTTGTGAAGCTCACCATTGGGGTATTGCACGGGGAACAGTTGCAATTTTTTGTTTTGCATATGTGAACCTCCACTATTATCCTAGGCATGCCTTGGTTGCAGGTTCATTCTCCGCAAATTAACTGGGCCACAGGGCAGTTGACAGCATGGTCACCTCATTGTTTTCAGCAGTGTTTGGGGAGGCTGACATTAGGTCAGACCAAGGTGCAGGTGGAAGGCGTACCGGAACCGTACTCGGATTATGCCGATGTCTTTTGCCCCAAGGCTGCAGATAGATTGCCCCCACATCGCCCGTTTGATTGTCCCATTGACCTCCGTTCAGGTTGTATGCCTCCTCGAGGCCATTTATATAATTTATCTGGCCCCGAAAAACTAGCCATGCAGGAGTATATCCGTGAGAACTTGGCCAAGGGCTTCATTCAGCCGTCCCGGTCACCCGCTGGGGCAGGCTTCTTTTTTGTTAAGAAAAAAGATGGGGGGTTACGGCCTTGCATCGATTACCGTGGCCTCAATAAAATCACAGTGAAGAATCGCTACCCGCTGCCACTCATAGACGATTTGTTCACACAGGTCACAGAGGCTAGGATATTTTCAAAACTGGATTTACGGGGGGCATACAATTTGGTGCGTATAAGAAGGGGCGACGAATGGAAGACGGCCTTCAATACCCCTGATGGGCATTACGAGTACAGGGTGATGCCCTTCGGGTTATGTAATGCCCCGGCCGTCTTCCAGGAACTAATCAATGAGGTTTTTCGAGAGGTGTTAGGGAAGTTCGTTCTGGTCTATTTGGACGACATTCTCATTTTCTCTAACAACCTCTCGGAACACAGAACCCATGTCAGGATTGTATTAGACAAACTGAGGCAGAATTTGTTATACGCCAAACTCGAGAAATGTATTTTTGAGGTCACGTCGGTTGCCTTTCTGGGGTATATAATCTCCACCTCAGGTCTGTCTATGGACCCTGCCAAAGTCTCCGCGGTCCTGGAGTGGCCGCAGCCGGTGGGGTTAAAATCGCTACAACGGTTCTTGGGGTTTGCGAACTATTATAGAAGGTTTATAAAGGGGTACTCCACGGTGGTCGCCCCTCTCACTAGCCTTACTAAAAAAGGGGCAAACACCACTCATTGGCCTCCTGAGGCCTTACAGGCATTTTCCAAGTTAAAAGGGTTGTTCTGCTCAGCACCTATACTCAGACATGTGGACACTTCCTTTCCGTTTATTGTTGAGGTAGACGCCTCGGAGGTCGGGGTGGGAGCTGTGCTGTCCCAGCGTTCCGGTCTCCAGGGTAGATTACACCCATGTGCCTATTTTTCCCGGAGATTCTCTCCAGCAGAAAGAAACTACGATATAGGCAATAGGGAGCTCCTAGCCATCAAATTGGCCTTCGAGGAGTGGCGTCATTGGCTAGAGGGAGCTGAGCACACCATCACGGTTTATACCGACCACAAGAACCTGGAATACATCGAGGGGGCTAAAAGGTTAAGCCCAAGGCAGGCTCGATGGTCGCTATTTTTCTCGAGGTTTTCATTTTTGATCACATATACGCCAGGTAGTAAGAATACCAAGGCAGACGCACTCTCTAGGTGTTTCGAACCGGAGACAGCACAGCCCGCTGTCCCCGAGACCATTGTCCCACGAAGAGTGGTGTTGGCCGCTACCGAGACTTGGGTGGACTGGAAAGAGACGTTGAGTCCCTTCCAGCAGGATATCCCGGAAGGAAAACCTGATGGGGTGTTATTCGTCCCGTTACCGTTCCGTCTCCAGATCTTGGAGATGGTCCACTCTCACAAAAATGCGGGACATCCTGGAGCGTCTAGAACGCAAGATCTCGTGGCCAGATGTGCATGGTGGCCTTCGTTAGCCGCTGATTGCAAGGAGTTTGTTAGGGAATGTACAGTGTGCGCAAAAAGCAAGCCCTCCCGCCTGGCATCTGTAGGTACATTGCAGCCTTTGCCCACCCCGAGTGAGCCATGGACCCACCTGTCCATGGATTTCGTGGGAGAGCTTCCGAGATCTGAGGGCATGTCAGTCATCTGGGTGGTGGTCGACCGTTTTAGTAAAATGGCCCACTTCGTGCCCCTGAAAGGACTCCCCTCGGCCCAAGAACTGGCCGATTTGTTTGTCAACCATGTCTTTAGACTACATGGCATTCCAGAAGACATTGTATCCGATCGGGGAGTCCAGTTTGTTTCGAAATTTTGGAGGGCATTTTGTCACCAGATGGGCATGAAATTGTCATTTTCTTCGGGTTACCACCCACAGACAAATGGCCAGACGGAGAGGGTCAACCAATCATTGGAGCAGTTTTTGAGATGTTACGTTGCCGAGGCGCAGAATGATTGGGTCAAATATTTACCTTATGCAGAATTTGCCCACAACAACCTAAAGAGCTCTTCCTCAGGGTTCTGTCCATTTCAGATTGTGACAGGGAAACTGCCGAAATTCTCTCCACTGCCAGTTGCGTCCACTCCGTTCCCAGCCTTGGAGGCTTGGCAAAGGTCATTTAAAGACATGTGGTGGACCATCAAGAATAATCTCATAAAAGCATTTCAGAGTCAGAAGGGTCAGGCTGACAAGAGACGCTCCTTGGAATGGAGATTCCAACCAGGAGATTTGGTTTGGGTGTCTACCCGTCACCTGTCACTAAAGCAGCCTTCTGACAAACTTGGTCCCAGGTTCGTGGGTCCATTCCCAGTGACTAGGAAGATCAACGATGTCACATATACCGTTGATCTTCCCACCAGCATGCGGGGAGTGAGATCTTTCCACGTGCCACTTCTCAAACCCGCAGTCCAGATGGGTCCCACTCCTCCTCCTCCTGTTTTGGTCGATGCCCAACCCGAGTATGAGGTAGAGAAAATCATAGATTCACGTACTGTACAGAATTCAGTGCAGTATCTCGTACATTGGAAGGGATACGGCATTGAGGAGAGGCAATGGGTACCTGGGAACCGCATGCATGCGGACGAGTTAGTGAGGGAGTTTCATACTGTGCATCCAGAGAAGCCTGGAGGGAGTTGTCCGGAGTCCACTCCTCGGAGGGGGGGTACTGTAAGAAGGCGGGGAAGAGCCGCCGCCATGAGCCAGCGGTCGGCGGCTCTTCCCGCATTCAGTAGCCGCACACACGGGGAGGCAGCCGCCTCCTCCCAGCGCGAGGCGGCTGTCCCCGTGGAGAGGCGGGCGAGAGGCACTGAAGCCGCCGCGTTGGACGCGGCGGCTGGTACACAGGTCCCCGCTGCGGAGACACCGCAGAGCGGGGCTGCTGGGACTCATAGTCCCTCAGTGTTCAGAGTGACGCGCGCGCGCGCACTCAGGGGAAATTTATGACAGTACTAAGGGAGTCAGCTGACCAGGCTGGTCAGCTGACCCGAACTCTGCTTCCCATTGGTCCAGCACTTGGGAGGTGCTGGAGAGGCAGGTGTGTATATATACTGCCGGGTCTTCACTTGCTCTTTGTCTGGCGTTGCGTTCACATACGTGGGAGCACCCAGATCCGTTAGTCAGATCTGTTAGTGTGCCGGGACCAGCTGGAGCTGTAATCCTACACTAAGTTAGATTCTGTTGATAGCTTAAAGTACTAGTTTGATTGTGATTATTTGTTATGACTCTTGCCTGCCTTGACTATCCTCCTGAACTCTGACCTTGTACCTCGTTATATCTGATACTCTGTTGCCGACCCCGGCTCGCTCCTTGACTCTGCTACTGCCTCCTGATTTTGTACCCCGATATCTCTGATACCTCGTTACTGAACCCTGCCTGTACCTTGACTCCGCCTTTGCCTACTGATTTTGTACTTTATCTGTCCGTGTGTATACGACCTGGCTTGTCCGACCTCGAGAACCGACCTCACGATTGGAGGCGGTTCCCCGTCCTGTTAGTGACACTCCCGCCTGAGTGCCACTTTCGGACTTTCCTTCCCACTGTCAGTCTGACTCCTCCCGTCTTGGAGAGCTCAGACCTGCGGGAGGAATCTGTGCAGCTCTCCTTGCTGCACTGAGGCTTGTCCTCTGTATTACTGTTGCACCAATCACAACACTCTACCCTGGTGACCAGAGGTTAGCTAGTATATTGGATTATCGGTGATACTGCAGATCACATATAATCTGGTATACGTCTGTATTTCCCGTGATACTGCAGATCACCGGTAATCAGACCTCTCTGTGCTTCACAGAGCGTTACAATTATAAGTCAATTACTAACAGTGCTTAACTAGATGTATTGGCTGACTAAGATCATCACAAAATTCTAATGAAAAAGCCGAAAGCAGTTCAAACAAAATGGCATATATCCTTATACAACACTAGTTTTGTCAAACTGTTGCTTATGAAATAGTGTAAAGCAATAAACTTATATCCATAAGAGGGCTGGAACATATTTGGTCCATGTGGAAACCTACGTGGTGGCTACTGCTGAAGTTTGCACTGAATCAATCCATCTTCCAGAGCAATCTTTCTTAGGAGGGCATGTGCACCTGTTTAAATGCAAAAATCCTTTTAATTTAATTGACATTTCTTTAAGCTGTGGTTGGTGTTGTATTAAAAATATTTGTAAAAATGTTGACATTATTAGTATATGATAAAGTATGTATTGTCAACATACAATGTCAATGTTGGGAGTCCAATACATGAACTTTACTGATCCCATAAGGCCTGAAACCCTATGTGCTTTTCTGAGCTCTTATGATTGGAAAAGCTCTTGCTAATATAATGCTACAGCTGTGATTCCACTTGAGGGATATGATTTTCTAAAAATAACTCATAGCATTACATTAGCAAGAACTTTACAAATCACAGGTGCTTAGAAAAGTGCTGCTAGTGGGTCCCAGGCCTACCAGTGTGTACAGCGCTGGGAAACGCTGCAAGTTGGTCATCTGTTTTTTGTCTTACCCATTTTCACGTAACTCAATATTCAACATCTGGTGCTTTTTACATATCATTTTGGTGCTCCTGTAGTTTCTCCCCAAAGACCCAAAGAACAAGCCACCAGATTTATTTCTGCATTGACTTAAATGCTGCTTTGATTTGGCCACTTTATTTAGGTGTAGGGAGTTGAATAGCTTGGATCTTGTATCAGAGGTGAGATGCATTTGGTAAATGTGTTTGGTAAAATTGCCTTGTGCAATTAGCGCAACCCATGTTATCTTGTTAGGATAACCTGTGCTATGCTATTAGCTTAATGTGTGTTACTTTAGCAATGCTGGTAACCGGTAAATGAGCCTGACATGAATATGTAATCACATTCATAGGGCAATTACAAAAGCATTGATTCTAGAAAAAAGAGCCCCTTAGTGAAAAAAAAATCACAAATTGCCATATGCAATGAAAATAAAAATAAAAACATTAAACTTTATTTAACAAATCACTAGACAAAAATGTTAAAAACAATTGAAATGTCCTGAAAACTGAATTTAATCAACATCTCTACAGTCCCTGCACAAGCAATATATAATTGATAATTATAATGCAATATAGATATATATGTAGCTTGGTAGATTGACGCTATTATAGTGCTAATGCAAGTGCAATAAATCTATATCCAGTGTGATGCTCATCCAAAAAAATCTCATCTAATACAAAAAGTGAGGCAATATAGTGAAAAAATTGCAAAAAAAAAAAAAAAAACTGTGCAAAAATACAGCCTTGGTCTAAAAGAATGCCCAGTCATAAAGTCTAGAGAGAGGAATATACTATCATATATCAATAAATAATGTATATGTTACGGCCAGAACCCAAAGTGTGGCAGCGCAGCGGCCAATGTTAGAAATGTTATGTTTACGCCGTCTCGCTGTGGCCAAATTTATTACAACTTGCTTAATTTAATTAAATATAGCCGGCGGCAATGTAATAGATGAAGCCGCCGGCTTTCACACTGCCTCTCTCCTCTCCATCCCCCCCTCTCTCCTCTCCCCGCCTCCCATACAATAAGTAGCAGCCGGCGGGGACACGCTTGTCCCCGAGTCGTTCGTCGCGGCAGGGGGATCCTGCCGTTCCTGCAGAGCGGATGCTGGCAGAAGCAATGTCTGCAGCCTCCCTGCTCTGCTGCCCTGCTGCGATGAACCACTCTCCGGCTGCATGTCCCGCGGCTGCTACTTATTGTAAGGGAGGCGGGGAGAGGAGAGAGGGGGCGGGGAGGGGTGGAGAGGAGAGAGGCAGTGCAAAAGCCGGTGGCTTCATCTATTACATTGCCGCCGGCTATATTTAATTAAATTAAGCAAGTTGTAATAAAATTGGCCACAGCGAGACGGCGTAAACATAACATTTTTTAACATTGGCCGCTGCGCTGCGGCCACTTCGCACATTGGCCGACCAGAACCCGAAGTGGCTGGCCAGAACGCGAAGTGGCCACACTACGGGTTCTGGCCATAACATATACAATAGAATTTAGGTTGTAATAATATTTAGGTTGTCATATATCATTAAATAGGCTTACCAAATACTATCTGCGGACCAAGGGAGCGATGAATGTACGCCTAAGGCCTACATTCACTGCTTCCTTGGTCCACAGCCGGTACTTGGTAAGCCTATTTTGTTCAGCACTATTGGTACTTTATATCACAACCTACATTGCATTTTATACATTATTTATTGCTCTTTTTTTCTTCTTTTAAACAGTTAGAAGTCTACAAGAGTCTCTTGTCAACTACAAAAATAAGGGTGTCAGCCCTTGGATATGTGTATGTATAACTTTTCAATCAGCCTGTGGATAGCAGCATCTACAAGAATTAAATGTTATGGACAAGGCTGTAAAATGGGTATTCTATAAAAATTAGTTAAGTTTAGGTTAGAACACAATACACTGGTGATATCAAGAATACAGGCATGGTAGTAGGTTTGTAGACACAGGAATCCTAAGTCTCCTTTGGACTCAGGGAATGATATTGTCTGGTGAGATACTCGATGACTTCTCATTTTCCAGAAGAATTTGGATGTTATTTTGTGTAGTTTTACATTTTTTTTTGTTAACAAGGATTTGTATTGTTTAAAAAACCTATAAGATCTTGTGTAATATCTGCATTTTGAAGTCCTCAGATTTTCTTGTGGGGGAGAGTTCTACTTTTTGGATATGGCCATGTTGGATGCTGATAATTTAAGGAGTGGCATATAGTTAGCATGATAAAGATCAGATGTTAATTTAGGTAGTTGGATACTTAGGTAGGTAAGGAAGTTTTGGTCCAGGGGAATGGAAAGTCTTGTGGTATTTACTTGAATAGTGGCAGCTTCTAGATTTTTGCTTATCATAAGGGTAAGACCCTCCCTGGTGTTACCTAAACCTATCTCCCCTCCTAAACCTTACCACCCAGCACAAAGCCACATATGCGACTAACATGTTAAATTTGGGCGCCTTCCTGCTCCTAACTATTTGCACCCGATAATTGGATGCCTCCCGGCACCCAAATGTAACATTGGTCCCAGTGTAAAAACTGCAATTTGCAGCAAAAACAGTACATTTTGGTGCCTGCGGGCCACCATGTGCCCAAATTTCCGTTTTTTTCTGCCACTAATCATGGCTTTTATCACAGGCGCCTATGGCAGTGCCTTTTTTTCTGTAAGGGCTTGTGCACCCTTTTTACCTGATTCGGCCTATGGGCCTTATCAATCATTAATTATGAGGTATCATCTGAGGTTGTTTTAAATAATCTGTTCATCAATTTCAAAAATGTTTAAGGTACACCTTCTACTGCGTTCCTGTTCACCAGCTAATTTAAGTTTCATCCATCCCATTTCAGTGTCTTTTTTCAGCCAAAGAGTCTACGGTCTTATTATGTTCCGTTGTCAGCTCCTCTTATCCCTCTTCATTATGGAAGACACGCTCACAAAGAGAGAGCTCTGCAGGAGGGAGGTAATTTGGGCTAGTTCAGCCATAAGAGATTGCTTCAGGACCTCTAGTATATATTTTAAGTTTGCCCGTGTGAGTACAGAGTCTGAAGCAAATAATGATTCAATGCTGCTGAATGCAGCCGTGCCAGTAGCAGATGTCTGCCATACCTGTTTGCTGCTGCTGGTATTTAGTGAGAGCTTCTGCCTGGATTTGGATTAGTCCCTGGAGGAAGATCTGGAGCCGTGTCCAAATTTGGATCTGGTGGCAGATGAAGAGGAATTCCTTGCCTGCTGAGGTCATGTGTCTTGAACGGAACTGCCCACGCCATCTTGGCTGGAGGATTTCTGGGCCTGCTTTCTGGAGAAGAAGTCCCTGAGCTTGCGGAGTAAAAGATCAGGTATCTGAGCTGTAGGACTATGCAGCCATTCACCAACTTCGGGTGGACATGCCCCCTTTCTACTTGGATATTTTAAAATATATAGAAGACCAAGTTTTAATCCTAGAGGGAACCAGTACCTAACCATTGAGGAATACCTGGGCAATGCTCTCTAATGCTCCAAATGCCTGAGTGCCACAGGAGTAAAACACTTCACAAATGTTAGCATTTTTTAACAGCACAATTGTCCTTTTAATCAGTCTTTGTTTGGAGTATGCAAAATGAATAAATCACTAAGAGATCAGACACATTTATGTCACACAGCTCAGTATGCAGGAGTCTTCACAGCATGTGAGCTAGCATTTGACACTTGCTGCGCTAATTCATTTGATGGCGCTCGACACTTGCTATTTGACATTTTCTGCATAGCACATTCACAAAGTATTCCGTTGCCTTATAATTAGTCATAAAAATCTGCAAACAAAGCAAAACTGTAATGTACGGGATGATGTATCTATTTATAAATGAATACAGATTATAATTTGGTAATTGGTTGCCATACAGCTTGGTGAACTTTAAAACTTTAAAATTCTTTAAATAAGACATCATATTATTATATTAAACTTGGGATTTTCATGGACTACTCATCAATAAACTATACATGGTTCCATATTGTTTTTTGTTTTTAACTTTATTTTTTACCAGTGTCAAAGTGGATTAGAAACTTTTGGCATTTTTATTGCTGTCTGTGTCCTAAGTGTCCTCATTTTATAGATTTTCCCTCATTCCCATTTCCCTGGACCTCCATGGAGCTTTCTGGTTTTCATGTAAAAGTCCCAGGGACAGGAAATGGGGCATAACAATAATAAAAATGAGGAATATAATTCTTCCCACTCTACAAAACAAATGATTTAGTTATTGTTGACTATGTATATATTTTATGGGATTTTTTACTATCTGTCTGGACAGGAAGTGAAATAAATTGTCACAAATAAGGGCACAGTAGAGCAACAAAAATCCATATCTGTCTCTAACTACTTATCACAGTAAACTAAAGGCTTGTACACACATTCAAACAATCTGCCCAACTATCAACTAAACTTGTTCTGTTGGAAGAGAGTTGGGCATGTGTAAAGCTTGCAAACAACAAGACTACCAACTGACAAGCATTTAAAGAGGAATTAATGCGTAACATTTTCTGCATACGGGCATAAGCATCCGCATACACTACGATTCACACTACGCAGAATTGCGTATTTTAACGCATAGTCTACGAAATGCAGATGAAGCGAATATTTGATTTCGAAGACATAGTTTGGCGAAGCGTAATTGCGTAAAACTACGCGTAGTTCCAGTGTAGCAAAGTTGGCTGACTACGACCATCCCTGGTGTTTACGTAAGTTGGTTGTTTAGTTGGTTGGCATGTGTGCACGTACTTATCTTGTAAACAACTTGTTATGCAGTGCGTCATGTTGTGCTGTTGGTTGTGCATTATGTTAGGCATGTGTATGAGCCTTAAGGGCTGGTTCAGATGGACAGCTGCCAGTATCTGTCCTCATCATTTAAAGTCAACAAAACAAACAACTGCCACTCAAAAAACTGTATGCAAAAAGGTTTTAATTGTCGAAAAAGCTTGTGAAAACCATCTCCCTAGAAAACGAACCCTCAAAAACAAGACATGGGCTTGAACACATAAGGAGTACTCCTGGAATCAATCATACATGCCGACACTCTCCCCACATCCACACTTAGATCCGGATCGGCCGATCCTCACTTCATGCGTGTGTGAACTAGCTTCAAAGAACGCACTTAATAGCAATGACAATCTCTGCAGGACTGTGTGTTGAAGCCCATGTCTTGTTTTTAGGGGTTCGTTTTCTAGGGGATGGTTTTCACAAGCTTTTTTAATAATTAAAAATCTTTTTGAATACAGTTTTTTGAGTGGCGGTTGTTTTGTTTTGTTGGCATGTATTTGTAATCTCAACCTGCCTTCCCCTAATGAAAATTCCTGTGGGTAAACTCTGCTATAGCGGGACCTGTGCATCAGTTTTTTTGCAATTTACTCATCATTTAAAGTGATTGAGATGAATTGGCAGTGTTCATCTCAATGCATTTACCATTTTTTCCAGTGATGGCACAAGTGTCACAGTCAAACAAAATCCCTGAGATGCTGCATGTAGCACCCAGTGTCGTTTGCATTTGTGCAGTTTCTTTATAATTTATATGGCTCCAAACATGACAGAATGACGATGGGAACCGAGGCCAAACAATTTTTTTGCTTGGTAGCATTGGCTAAAGGACCTGCCACCAGCCATCCTTCTGAAATGGCTCTTAACCTAAAATATTAAAAATATGTAACTGTCTCTAACTTCAGCTTCTTGGCAGAAAAGATTTTTCATTCAAGGACAGTTCAGGGTCAAGTGTTTTATAGGCCAAGAATGGCCATTCTTTTCTCCCAGGTGGGGTACCTTATGTAGGTAGACCAAGGAAATGATTCCCTAGGAAAAGTCAAATGTTGGATTGCTTAGTTCTTGAGAGTAATTGACCCTAAAGGATACCCAAGACATATAAAGATAAAAAACTGTTAGTCTTGTAGCAGAGGGTCTTTTTATTGTAGAAATGAATACTATAGCAGAATCAAAGAAAAAAAAATGCAGTAGCTTGCATTAAATTCAGTGGTAGTACAGTTAAGCATTGATAATTATCCACAGGCTCCCAATTGTGCAAGCTCACAATAGAAAACAATGCAGCTCACCATGAAGCCAGAGAGAGGAAATTGGGGAAGGAATGGGGTATTGCAGAACAAATATGCTTCTGTTTACTCCAATAGTATATAGAATGTACAATACAAGAGCAGTGCCAGTGGGTGCACAGGAATTGGCAGGAGCCGTTTCTTTACCCTGGTTTGGAACTAATTGCACTGGTAGGCACTACTTAAAGCGAACCTGAACCGAGTAAAATTATTTAAAATAAACACATGATGTACCTGCAAATTAATGCTACATACTTACCTCGCTGTTAGTTCTTCTCAGAAGTTTACCATTTTCTTTTTATTCCTTCCAGTTCTGATAAGCTTTTGTCAGAACTGAAATATATCAGTTGCTGTCAGTTATAACTGAAAAGATAACTGACATGGAAGGTATTGTCCATGTTTCCCTTTGGCTCAAGTAGGCAATATTACAGTTTAACAGTGTGCTGACCAGAAAGCTGCTACAGGATCATCACCATTTTTAAAATGGAGGATGGAGAATTCCATTGATCACAGTGAACAAACAGGACGCGGAATAGGAGAAAAAGACTGATGAGTAGATTACACGGGAGGCAAGTATAATGTGTGTATGTTTATTTTGACTTTTATTTTTCAGGTCAGGTTTGCTTTAAAGCGGATCCAAGATAAACTTTTACTCATTGCATAATTGTGTTCCTTTCATATAGTTTATAGGGCATTCCTCAAGCCAAATACCTTTTTTTGTTGGTTTTTAATACTCTAATTCCCTATAAATTAAGCAAGCCTTGCCCACAGCTCCTTTTGTGCCTTGGCACTGTAGCTCAACTGGACAGGAGGAGGAGGAGGTTACTAGCCACTGATTTCAGAGGCAGAGGGGAGGAGGGAGGAGGAGAGGGGACTGAATTTACACACAGGCAAACTGATAGCATCTCCAGCCCTCAGCCTGTGACAATGTGACAAACAGAACATGGCTGCCCTCATTGTATCACAGGAATAAATAATCATACACTTTTGAAGCTGTTTGCAGCTAGGTATGCTGTGTAAACTAACTAAACTCTAGATAAGATATATAGACAAGTTACTTGTTATAGTTAGTTTTTAATCTCGGATCCGCTTTAAGAGCTCATTTAAGACACGTTACAGTTGTACCATGCTACCCTTTCTCTATCAGTGCCCTTCATTAATTTGAAGCCTTCTCTATACCTTTTATTTGAGTCTTAACTTGACAAGAGCTTTTCATATACTCCTTATTTTTTTTTACTTTAAAGCTATGATTTCAGATGTATGCTAAATACACAACATACACTTCAAATTATTTTATTCTTGCCATATGGCTCTGTTGTTTTCATATCTGTTTATGTGTAAGATTAGTCAGAATTAAACTACAGAAAAGTTCCATTATTTCAAATCAAAATCTATTTTTGCTCCTTAATCTGTTACATGCGAGAGCTGGAAGGCTGGCATAAGAAAATATGTTGTAACATTTGCATCTGTCTAATGAATATTAATGGTGGTTGAAATCTGTGTTTGTCTTCCTGTGCCTTTTTTCAGCTTTTCAGCTGTTCAGTTTCTTTGCTTGTAATGGTGTATTTTTACTTAAATGAACCCAATTGCTTTGTCATAAAAAAAACGACTTCAAAATATTTTAGATCATGTTTTACAGGGTTTTTTCAGCATTGTAAACAAAAAGAAGAGCCTTTATTGTAAACTGGTCTCTGTGCAAAGATGGTGTATTATCTTATCCTGGATTAATCAGAGAACACAAATCTACAGCCTTTTGAAATAACATTGTAAAAGGCAATTAGGAAGGAAATAAGTAACATCTTTCAATGTCAAGAGCTGAGATCCAGATTTTATTAAACTCCCCCCATCTCCTTGTCAGTACAATTGTTTTATTACGTGTGACATATTCATCTTGTGCAGTACATTGAATAATGATATGTTTATCAGCTCTAATACACGGCTGATGATCTCAAAGTGCATACAGAGGGTTAATTGCTCAAAACTAGCGCATTAACACTGAACTCCAGTCAAACATAAAAAGCTATTGTGATCAGTCTAGCTTAATATTCATTAGCATTATTCAATATATTATTATATAGCGTTTGTATAAAAACCTGACGCTATCTCTTGCAATCCTCCAAAATGCACCGCTTCGCCTAGGGATAAGAAGAAGCAATAATGTGTTGCCGATGCTTCCTTAAAATGCATCTGTCACTAGTTCAAACTGGTTAGAAATTAGTGACAAACTGTTTCAAGATAACAGAAAAGCTTTTAGCATTTCCTCTTTCATTTCAATATGAGGTTGCATTCAAGAACTCTACTTTGTGAAGAAAGCATGGTGCAGCTCAACCTTCCTTATAGACTGTCTGCAGAATATCAAGGTGGCCACATGTTTAAGCAGAGGTAAAAATGGGACCTCAGATATTAATTTCTTGATAAACCTCAACAATATGTATTGAAATAAGAGGGATAGCTGGAAAGTGATTCTCTAATGTTCCACCAGGATATTTAGTAGAAAGGTGACCCTGAAACCCAAATTACAAAGTTTCTCCAACTCCCACATTATAAAGCCAGGACCATCAGATTCTTGCTGTAACAGATACTCATCCTCCCCACTTAGATATTTTTGCTCAAGGGACCTAGTGAATCTTCATTTTCTGTTTAGCAGACTAAGCAACCAGTCATTGAGCCCAAGAATGGTAAAAAGGTGGCAAGAGTAGATATAGTATAAATTTAGGTTCGTAGTGAGATTATTTCATTGTTTGGATGGGCTGTCTAAAGTCCTTCCAATCATAGGACTAGCTGAATAGAGTTACAGTTATTTTGTCATATAAAACATTTCATAAATATTGCATCTTAATTAATTGTCAATACACTTACTTGCCCGATGGTTCAAATTACTAAAATACTTCTTTTTTTGTGATTTCTCCTCCACCACACCCTGATTGCTATTGCTAATGTAATGATGATGATGATGATGATTTTAATAAATAAGTTAACTTCCTTTTGAAATAATCACATGATTCACAGAATCACAGAATTTCCTCCTTTACCTGGTATTCTCTATGGTGTCAATTAAAGAATGACAAAATTACTGAGCCCTGATGTGATATCTGGACTTGCCTCTTCCCCTTTCCCACCAACTTTGCTTCCCATTTGTTGCACTATAGTTCAGATTACCCCCCCCCCCCCTTACCTTCCCTTCACCTTTGCAATCTAACACAGTCTGAAACTGCAAATAAAACATGGTAGTAATAATGTCACAGAACTGTAACAGATATTGACTATTTTAGGAGTCTGTCTCTTTATGGTTGGCAGAAGTAGACCGTTTTCTTGGTCCTCATTGATCATGAAAATGGTGGAGGCATGAACCCACATGCATCCCACAATCAAAGAAAAAACGAGTCAGTGTTTCATTTTTACCATATAGTATGTCCTTTAGTCATTACTGTAACTTAGTAAAAAGACACAAATGTTTTTATATTATTATATATTCTATGATTATGATAAATATTTATTACATTTTTTTGTATGTCACACAACTTTCCACACTGGCTTCTATTACAATTCATTACAAAAAAATCTGACATTTTAAAGTAGCTTCACATACTTTTCAGGCTGGTTTTACACTTGTTTTGTTGAGGTGCGGTGCGATGCGATGCTCCTGCCGCATCCCACCATGACGCAAAAAACTACAATCATGTGATCCTGCATCAGAGTGTGCTGACAGTGTCTCATATGCATAGTGCCTCCCCCTACTCTGTAATGTACTCCCTGCTGGGCAGGATGCACATTACTGGGATTCCCGTAGGTCTGCACATGTGTGCCTCGAAGGACCACACTCCATCTTTTACCCTACCCACATCACCCATAGACTTCCATTGCCCCAAGCACCCTGTGTCAAGCGTAGTGCCTGCAGTAGCATGCCGCAGGCTGTGTGGTGCCAGTGCGGCGGGTTGGATACATCCGACACATCACTACGCAACACAATAAGTGTGAATGGCCCCATTCACTTGCATTGCCATTGCCCCTGGGGTAAAACAGGGTCACACAATGCACACTTGCAATGCAAGTGTAAAAGGGGTCTAAAACTGAAAACAACTCATTTGTAAGAATAACTTACTAATGGTTATTTTTTCGAAAATGTTACATAACATGTTAAAGTATATCTGAGCACCTGATCTGCATACTTGTTACAAGCGATAGACTCCATGTACATGGATGGTTCAAACTAAAAGTTCTAGTGAAAAGGGTTCCCGGGGCAAAACAAATACTGAGCATTGGTATACATTGGCCATGGCAGTGGGGTGGGTGTTAACTGGGGGGCCAGTGGGCGGTGTATGTGTGTGGCACAGCCTTGAATTAAAATAAA
The DNA here is from genome assembly GCF_040937935.1 of Hyperolius riggenbachi. Taxonomy (NCBI): domain Eukaryota; kingdom Metazoa; phylum Chordata; class Amphibia; order Anura; family Hyperoliidae; genus Hyperolius; species Hyperolius riggenbachi. Next base: position 187,288,657 of record NC_090648.1, on the reverse strand, counting down.
ATCCATAATCTTTTTTTTAAAATAACAAGATGAATTAACCCTTTGCACACTCAGATAAAAGTTACAGATATTCTTAATTACAATAGTAAAATATTGGTATTCTTTACTGATATTTTACTATTCCCTGACCCTTCTCTTACTCATAACCCTCCCTCTACCCATGGCTAACCCTAAGCCTCCCCCCTCTGGTGATGCCTGACCTTAACCCTCTTGGTAGTGCCTAACCTTAACACTCTCCCCAGTGCCTAACCTTAACCTCCCATGCTTAACCATAAGGGCCTATTTCCACTACACGCAGATTGGATGCAGAATTGATGCAGAATGGATGCAGAAAAACTGACTCCAATGAATGCCTATAGGAAAATCTGCATCAGAAAAATCTTGTTTAGTGAAAACAGGCCCATAGGCTTTCATTGAAGTCAGTTTTTCTGCATCCAATCTGCGTGTAGTGGAAATAGACCTTAACCCCCTTGTGGTGCCTAATCTTAACTCCTGAAGACTACCCCAAATTCCTAACACCAAAGAACTCCGCCTCCTAATCATAACCCTAACCCTCAATATTTTCACCACCATAGGGGGCAATGAAAGGCTAAATAGCAACTATGAGTGGATATAATGACTATAAACCTCAGGCGCCTTCAAGCACCTGAATTAGGGCCCATTTCCACTTATGCAGAAACGGCTGCAAAACTGCAGACAAATCGCACGGGGAAACTCTGCCATAGGGGACTATGGTGCCGGTGGCTGAATCACTTGCCTTAGCGATTCGGGCCAGAACTAGAGTTGGGCCGAACCTCCGATTTTAGGTTCGCGAACCGGGTTCGCGAACTTTCGCGGAACGTTCGGTTCGCGTTAAAGTTCGCGAACCGCAATAGACTTCAATGGGGATGCGAACTTTGAAAAAAAAAATAATTATGCTGGCCACAAAAGTGATGGAAAAGATGTTTCAAGGGGTCTAACACCTGGAGGGGGGCATGGCGGAGTGGGATACACGCCAAAAGTCCCCGGGAAAAATCTGGATTTGACGCAAAGCAGCGTTTTAAGGGCAGAAATCACATTGAATGCTAAATGACAGGCCTAAAGTGCTTTAAAACATCTTGCATGTGTATACATCAATCAGGTAGTGTAATTAAGGTACTGCTTCACACTGACACACCAAACTCACCGTGTAACGCACCGCAAACAGCTGTTTGTACTAGTGACGGCCGTGCTGGACTGGTGCGCACCATGGCGAGAGTGCAGGTTTTGGTGGCTTTACAGCCCATATGGTCGGCCTGGCTGATGTAGCTGAATGACAGAACAGTGACTGTCCAGCTGATCAAATTTGGTCTGACCACAATGAAGCAACGACCTTATTATCTTTTGTGTGCCCCCCGAGACACTCGTCTAGGCGCCGGTCATTGCTTCATTGTGATACGCAAGCCCCTTCACCACGGCAAGGTAATGATCATGAAGGGGAATGGGCGCATGTACATGCCTTTTCTTTTGTTGTTGCAGCTGCCCTCAGTGCAGCCAGAAAAATTAGGCAGTCATGTACACGCACCATAAAAATTATTACAGCGGCCGCTGCTAGCAGCGGCCTAAAAAATTCAGCAATCCGCCTGGAGTCCCGGACCCTGTTGGTGGTGGCGGAGAAGGTAGTGAAGCGGCCTGCAGGCAGACATGCTGTGTGGAGGGACTGGGAGCGACTTAGTCTTTTTGGGGCAGGCCAGGCAGCCAGTCACACGGCGTGCAGGCAGAGATGCTGTGTGTGCGGGGACTGACTTAGTCTTGGGGCGGGCAGCAGCCCTCCGGGATCCATGCCTCATTCATTTTGATAAAGGTGAGGTACTTAACACTTTTGTGACTTAGGCGACTTCTCTTCTCTGTGACAATGCCTCCAGCTGCGCTGAAGGTCCTTTCTGAGAGGACGCTTGCGGCAGGGCAGGAGAGAAGTTGGATGGCAAATTGGGACAGCTCTGGCCACAGGTCAAGCCTGCGCACCCAGTAGTTCAAGGGTTCCTCATCGCTGTTCACAGCAGTGTCTACATCCACACTTAAGGCCAGGTAGTCGGCTACCTGCCGGTCGAGGCGTTGGTGGAGGGTGGATCCGGAAGGGCTACGGCGAGGCGTTGGACTAAAGAACGTCCGCATGTCCGACATCACCATGAGATCGCTGGAGCGTCCTGTCTTTGACTGCGTGGACACGGGAGGAGGATTAGTGGCAGTGGTACCTTGCTGGCGTTGTGCTGTCACATCACCCTTAAAGGCATTGTAAAGCATAGTTGACAGCTGGTTCTGCATGTGCTGCATCCTTTCCACCTTCCGGTGAGTTGGTAACAGGTCCGCCACTTTGTGCCTGTACCGAGGGTCTAGTAGTGTGGCCACCCAGTACAGCTCATTCCCCTTGAGGTTTTTTATACGGGGGTCCCTCAACAGGCAGGACAGCATAAAAGACGACATCTGCACAAAGTCGGATCCAGTACCCTCCATCTCCTCTTGCTCTTCCTCAGTGACGTCAGGTAAGTCAACCTCCTCCCCCCAGCCGCGAACAATACCACGGGAAGGTTGAGCAGCACAAGCCCCCTGCGACGCCTGCTGCGGTTGTTCTCCTGCCGCTGTCCCCTCCTCCTCCTCCTCCTCCTCCCCCAAAGAAACACCTTGCTCATCATCCTCTGAGTCTGACTCGTCTTCTGCACACGACCTCTCTTCTTCCTCCTCCTCCCCCCTCTGTGCTGCCGCAGGTGTTGAGGAAACAGCTGGGTCTGATGAAAATTGGTCCCATGCCTGTTCCTGCCGTAACGGTTCCTGGTCACGCTCATTCGCAGCTTCATCCACCACTCTACGCACAGCACGCTCCAAGAAGTACGCGTAGGGAATTAAGTCGCTGATGGTGCCCTCACTGCGGCTCACCAGGTTGTTCACCTCCTCAAACGGCCGCATGAGCCTGCATGCATTTTTCATCAGTGTCCAGTTGTCGGGCCAGAACATCCCCATCTTCCCAGACTGTTTCGTTCTACTCCAGTTGTAGAGGTACTGGGTGACGGCTTTCTTCTGTTCTAGCAGGCGGGAGAACATGAGCAGGGTCGAGTTCCAGCGAGTGGGGCTATCGCAAATGAGGCGTCTCACCGGCATGTTGTTTTTACGCTGAATTTCTGCAAATCGTGCCATGGCTGTGTAAGAGCGCCTCAAATGCCCACAGAACTTCCTGGCCTGCTTCAGGACATCCGCTAAGCCAGGGTACTTTGCCACAAATCTTTGAACCACTAGATTCATGACATGTGCCATGCAGGGTATGTGTGTCAGCTTCCCCATATGCAAAGCGGCAAGCAGATTGCTGCCGTTGTCGCACACCACGTTGCCTATCTCCAGGTGGTGCGGGGTCAGCCACTCATCCACCTGTTTCTTAAGAGCAGCCAGGAGAGCTGCTCCAGTGTGACTCTCCGCTTTGAGACAAGCCATGTCTAAGATGGCGTGACACCGTCGTACCTGGCATGCAGCATAGGCCCTGCGGAGCTGGGGCTGTGTAGCTGGAGAGGAGAACTGCCACTCAGCCAAGGAGGAGGAGGAGGACAGCGAAGAGCATGTAGCAGGAGGAGAGGAGGTGGCAGGAGGCCTGCCTGCAAGCCGTGGAGGTGTCACAATTTGGTCCGCCGCTTTCTGCTTGCCATCGTTCACCACCAGGTTCACCCAATGGGCTGTGTAGGTAATGTAGCGGCCCTGCCCGTGCTTGGCAGACCAGCCATCCGTGGTCAGGTGTACCCTTGACCCAACGCTCTTCGCAAGAGATGACACCACTTGCCTCTCAACTTCACGGTGCAGTTGGGGTATGGCCTTTCTCGAAAAATAAGTGCGGCCTGGCATCTTCCACTGCGGTGTTCCGATGGCCACAAATTTACGGAAGGCCTCAGAGTCCACCAGCCGGTATGGTAACAGCTGGCGAGCTAACAGTTCCGCCACGCCAGCTGTCAGACGCCGGGCAAGGGGGTGACTGGCCAAAAGTGGCTTCTTCCGCTCAAACATTTCCTTCACGGACACCTGACTGCTGCTGTGGGCAGAGGAGCAGGAACCGCTCAAGGGCAGAGGTGGAGTGGAGGAGGGTGCCTGTGAAGGTGCAAGGGAGAAAGCGGCAGAAGCAGATGATGCACCTGAAGGAGGAAGAGGAGAAGGAGGGTGACTTTTCTTTTGTGTGCTGCTGCTGCTTTTGCTCAGGTGGCCATCCCATTGCTGTTTGTGCCTTTTCTCCAGGTGCCTTCGTAAGGCACTTGTCCCTACGTGAGTGTTGGCCTTTCCACGGCTCAATTTTTGTTGGCAGAGCGAACAGATGGCTTTGGTCCGATCTGAGGCACACACATTAAAAAATTTCCACACCGCTGAGCCACCCTGGGATGTGGGCACTATGGGGACCTCAGCAGCTGATGCTGAAGGGCAAGTTGGCTGGCTGTACATAGGTGGCGATACATGGTGCCGGACTCTGCCACCAGCTGTTTCTGACGAAGAGCTGCCCCAGCTTCTTTCAGCAACTTCTCTCCTCCTACTACTCTCTGACTCCCCCTCTGAACTGTCCCCCTCTTCATCTCCTCTATTGGGAACATACAGAGGATCCCTATTACCGTCATCATCGTAGTCATCCTGCCCAGCTTCGCTTGCCTCAGACAAATCCAAACTTGCACCATCAGTAGGTCCTTCATCCTCCTGACACGTTACATCCATAGTGTTGCCGCGTAACTCAGACATATGAGCTGGTGAAAATTCATCTGGCTGTAACAACAATGGCTGTGCATCAGTGATTTCAACACTAAATAATTCTTGCGAAGTGTCAAATGCAGCGGAAGTGGTGCTAGTAGTAGCGCTGGTGGCTGAGCAAGATGAGGTGTTCTGTGTCGCTAAATACTCAACCACGTCCTGACAATCTTGGGAGGTGATGGGACGTGCCTTCTTCCGAGCACTGTACTGTGGGCCAGGTCCACACGAAATTACATTTACACGACCTCGCGCAGACCTGCCGGGTGGCCTTCCTCTGCCTCTGCCACTACCTCTTCCTCTTCCTCTACCTGTTTTGTCCATATTGGGTATGCACGGAGTGGTATATCACACTGCGTGCACTCACGTAGGTAGGTGGGTTCACTTAACTGCACAGGTATGCGCACTGATGCGGTAGGTTCACTGAACAGTACAGGTATACAGTGGCAGGTTCACTGAACACAACAGGTATGCAGTGGCGGGTTCACTGAACAGGTATACAGTGGCGGGTCCACTGAACAGAACAGGTATACAGTGGCGGGTTCACAGAACAGGTATGCAGTGGCAGGATCACTGAACACAATAGGTATGCAGTGGCGTGTTCACTAAACAGGTATACAGTGGCGGGTCCATTGAACAGAACAGGTATACAGTGGCGGGTCCACTGAACAGAACAGGTATACAGTGGCGGGTCCACTGAACAGAACAGGTATACAGTGGCGGGTCCACTGAACAGAACAGGTATACAGTGGCGGGTTCACAGAACAGGTATGCAGTGGCAGGATCACTGAACACAATAGGTATGCAGTGGCGTGTTCACTAAACAGGTATACAGTGGCGGGTCCACTGAACAGAACAGGTATACAGTGGCGGGTTCACAGAACAGGTATGCAGTGGCAGGATCACTGAACACAATAGGTATGCAGTGGCGTGTTCACTAAACAGGTATACAGTGGCGGGTCCACTGAACAGAACAGGTATACAGTGGCGGGTCCACTGAACAGGTATACAGTGGCGGGTCCACTGAACAGAACAGGTATACAGTGGCGGGTCCACTGAACAGAACAGGTATACAGTGGCGGGTTCACAGAACAGGTATGCAGTGGCAGGATCACTGAACACAATAGGTATGCAGTGGCGTGTTCACTAAACAGGTATACAGTGGCGGGTCCACTGAACAGAACAGGTATACAGTGGCGGGTTCACAGAACAGGTATACAGTGGCGGGTCCACTGAACAGAACAGGTATACAGTGGCGGGTCCACTGAACAGAACAGGTATACAGTGGCGGGTCCACTGAACAGAACAGGTATACAGTGGCGGGTTCACAGAACAGGTATGCAGTGGCAGGATCACTGAACACAATAGGTATGCAGTGGCGTGTTCACTAAACAGGTATACAGTGGCGGGTCCACTGAACAGATTAGGTATACAGTGGCGGGTCCACTGAACAGGTATACAGTGGCGGGTCCACTGAACAGAACAGGTATACAGTGGCGGGTCCACTGAACAGAACAGGTATACAGTGGCGGGTTCACAGAACAGGTATGCAGTGGCAGGATCACTGAACACAATAGGTATGCAGTGGCGTGTTCACTAAACAGGTATACAGTGGCGGGTCCACTGAACAGAACAGGTATACAGTGGCGGGTCCACTGAACAGAACAGGTATACAGTGGCGGGTCCACTGAACAGAACAGGTATACAGTGGCGGGTCCACTGAACAGAACAGGTATACAGTGGCGGGTTCACAGAACAGGTATGCAGTGGCAGGATCACTGAACACAATAGGTATGCAGTGGCGTGTTCACTAAACAGGTATACAGTGGCGGGTCCACTGAACAGAACAGGTATACAGTGGCGGGTCCACTGAACAGAACAGGTATACAGTGGCGGGTCCACTGAACAGAACAGGTATACAGTGGCGGGTTCACTGAACAGGTATACAGTGGCGGGTCCACTGAACAGAACAGGTATACAGTGGCGGGTTCACAGAACAGGTATGCAGTGGCAGGATCACTGAACACAATAGGTATGCAGTGGCGTGTTCACTAAACAGGTATACAGTGGCGGGTCCACTGAACAGAACAGGTATACAGTGGCGGGTTCACTGAACAGGTATACAGTGGCGGGTCCACTGAACAGAACAGGTATACAGTGGCGGGTTCACAGAACAGGTATGCAGTGGCAGGTTCACTGAACACAACAGGTATGCAGTGGCGGGTTCACTGAACAGGTATACAGTGGCGGGTCCACTGAACAGAACAGGTATACAGTGGCGGGTCCACTGAACAGAACAGGTATACAGTGGCGGGTCCACTGAACAGAACAGGTATACAGTGGCGGGTTCACAGAACAGGTATACAGTGGCGGGTCCACTGAACAGAACAGGTATACAGTGGCGGGTTCACAGAACAGGTATGCAGTGGCAGGATCACTGAACAGGTATGCAGTGGCAGGATCACTGAACAGGTATGGAGTGGCAGGATCACAGTACAGGTATGCAGTGGGCTGAGGGCTCACTGAACAGAACAGGTATGCAGTGGCAGGATCACTGAACAGGTATGGAGTGGCAGGATCACAGTACAGGTATGCAGTGGGCTGAGGGCTCACTGAACAGAACAGGTATGCAGTGGCAGGATCACTGAACAGGTATGCAGTGGCAGGATCACTGAACAGGTATGCAGTGGCAGGATCACAGTACAGGTATGCAGTGGGCTGAGGGCTCACTGAACAGAACAGGTATGCAGCCAGGAAGAAGTTAAGCCTAACTAATCTTTCCCTATATGAGAGACTGCAGCAGCTCGCCCTACTCTCACTAATGCAGGCACACGAGTGGCCGTAATGGCCGCCGCTGCCTGCCTTATATAAGGGGGGGTGGGGCTCCAGGGGCTAGTGTAGCCTAATTGGCTACACTGGGCCTGCTGACTGTGATGTAGAGGGTCAAAGTTGACCCTCAGTGCATTATGGGGCGAACCGAACTTCTTCCGCAAAAGGTTCGCGTGCGGTACCCGCACGCGAACCACCTACGTTCGCGCGAACCACGTTCGCGCGAACCACGTTCGCGCGAACCACGTTCGCCGGCGAACCGTTCGGCCCAACTCTAGCCAGAACCCCCCGCAGAATTCACTGCCGAGGCTGCGAATCCCATAGCCGTGCATGGCACGGCTGATGGTATTCACCTGCCTGCCCGCAGACCCACTCAGTGCCGGTGCGCGTCTCGCAGACACACGCTGCACAAGTGGAAACGGGCCCTAACTGTCAAAAGCGGCTAACTGCAGCTTTTAACATTGCGCCATTTTTAACAGAGCACCTCTGGTGCCCTTTCTACCTGCTTTGGTACAAATATAGATGCTCCTCTTTTTATGTGTCCTACCACAAGCCTTGTAACATGCACAAGCAAGCATACAATGCACCAAACTATTTAAAGACTAGGAG
>NC_090648.1:184955497-185060497 GCF_040937935.1 Hyperolius riggenbachi | reverse complement strand
GGAAGATACCTGCAAATGTATTAGAAGCTTTTGGATAAGATCTCAATTATTTTGCAGTGTGGAGCTGACACACGGCTCTGTGGCTCTAGGTGCAGACAGAGAAGTCGTGGCAGAATTGACAGGCACTACAAGAACTATGTGTTGTATTGATTACTCGGTTGACACTGACAACTCTTATTAAGCTGTCACAGTTCTTTGCGGTGTGCCATGATGGTGACACATCTGTAAGCTGATTTATCAACCTACCCAGTCTTTCGGGAGAGTTTAAGGGGAATATGTGTGTCTTGGGGTTTTTTCTAGATAAAATTATTTTTTTAATATACATTTTTATTCCTTATTATTCTCACTGTAATACAAATTATACATGAAACATGAATTATCAGTATGGGACGATTTACTTTTTTCCAGCCAACAGCAGGGGCGTAGCAATAGGGGTTGCAGAGGTAGCAACCGCATCGGGGCCCTTGGGCCAGAGGGGCCCCAAAGGGCCCTCCCTCAACTACAGTATTAGCTCTCTATTGGTCCTGTACTCATAATAATCACTTCTATAGATGCTTTAAATAGTGGTAATCATTAACAAACTGTCCCCCATCCCCTTCTTGCACCTCTGACACTGTAGTTGCCATTGGCAGGTTTTGGTGCGCCGTATCAATTGCTATGTATAGAGTGCTTGGGGGGCCCCATTGTAAACTTGCATCGGGGCCCACAGCTCCTTAGCTACGCCACTGGCCAACAGATGAAGCGGAATAAACTATATGCATTCATTAACTATATGCATCCTATTAGAGTAACTTCTCCTGCTGTCAGTTGAAGTTACACCACACTACAGCAACAATCAGGACTCACCCACCATCCTTTCCTAGACAAGGTAATCAGTGGAAAACCTATTCCATTTACTGGGGGGAGGAAGGCATCTTGAATCTCGCCTGTCCAGGTCCCATCCCACCACCCTTCCTACCAGAACTTTTCTGGTAGCCACTGTCCAACCCCTATAATCATACAACAAGATGCCTGCCAGTCCTTTATTTTAGGACACTGCCCACTGTCCATCCTGTACTTGTCATGTGTCGTCTGTCATGACACACAACATGTAGAAAGGCAGAGCAGGAAAGGGCAGAGATTGATGGCAGTGCACCGCTACAAAGAAGAAGAATTTCATATTAATACTTTTTTTTTCTTCTGTGCTATTCTACAAAACAATTTTCCAGGGATCTCATAGACAACGTTAAGGGTGGTGGAACATTAATGGTGGGGGATGGGGCAGAGGCATTGCAGCAGAACACAGATATAGATTGTCCTGCAGACAACTTTTAATGTATGCATTGCACTGCTGCTATACTAGTATCTTAGAATGGAAGAATTATTAAGATACAAAAACCTTAAAGAGAGCCCGAGGTGGGCTCATAAAATAAAAAAAAAAATGTAGGCTACCTGATCCGGGATCAGGTAACCGCAAAAAAGCAGCTTCCCGTCGCTCCGGTGGGCCACATTGGCCCACTTACACTTTTGTGACCTCTGGGTCACGACACTGGAATAAGAGATTCATTGGGCTTGATTCACAAAGTGGTGCTTACAGTTAGCACACTGGTGAAAAGCCCTTTATCACACCTAAACTCAGTTTAGGCGTGGTAAGTTTAGGTGTGATAAGTTTAGGGGTGATAACTATAGCAACAACTGGGTTAGCACCGCGGTGCACAGCTGATCAAAAGTTTTGCGCTAGCAAAGTCTGGTGCACTTCGCATAGAGTTTAATGGCGCTGCTTTGCGTGCGGGACTTTGCGCGTGATCTAAACTTATCACGCCTAAACTGGCTTTTCACCAGCGTGGTGCAATGGTCATCACGCCTAAAGTCTCTAACTGGGTTAGCACCGCTTTGTGAATCGAGCCCATTCTCTCATTTACAGTGTGCAGGGAGGCGGGGAGAAGCAGGGGCGTGGCCAGGGAGGGAGAATTGCCCAATGGCAGCTCTGGAAACCCTGCAGGAACACCCCTGGTGGGCGTTTTAAACAGGGAATCCCTCTCCCCTATGTTTAACTCAGATAGCAACAAATATTGTTGGTAATCTTGGGGGGCCATATCGCAGAGGTGGGGGGGGAGAGCAGCGTTTTGGTGACACAGAGGCATGTCATGAGGCAGAGAACATGCCTCTGTGTCCCATCTGCCCCCCCAAAAAACTCCTCGGATTCTCTTTAAATTACTGTTCAGGACCCCTATCTATACATGCTAATTTAACATGTGTAAATACAGTTATACTTTACATAAGGCTTGTTCATCCTACAGAAAGCAGGTCAGAAGCATTTCTCTATGGCCCAGTGGCTTTCAGTACCACTGTTGAAGTGTGTCCCTGTACTGGCCCCTGGTCTATATTAGCCATCCAATTGTTGTTAAAAATGTAATGACATGTAATAAAAGTGGCAAACCTTCTTTATAGTTTTTACATTGTGGCTACTAAACTACAAGTGAAACTTGAAAAATTAGAATATAGAGCAAAAGTCCATTTATTTCAATCATTCAACTTAAAAAGTTAAACTAATATATGAAATAGACTCATTACATGTAAAGCGAGCTATTGCAAGCCTTCATTTGTTATAATTTTGATGAGTATGGCTTTCAGCTTAGGATTATGAAAAGTCCAAAATCAAAGTCTTAGACCATTATAGACCATTAGAATATTGTGAAAAGGTTCAATATTCTAGGCTCAAAGTGTCAGAATCTAATCTGCTAATTAATCCCAAAACACCTGCGAAGGGTTCCGATTTCATATATTAGTTACACCTTTTAAGTGGAATTACTAAAATAAATGGACTTTGGCACAATATTCTAATTTTTCGAGTTTCACCGGTACAAAATATTTCGGAAACTTAAAAACACTCATGAAAACGTATCTTAATTTCCCTCTAACCCTTGCTGGACATACAAATGCCATGAACCAGGGCCGGGCCGAGGCAGAGGCGAGAGAGGCTCCAGCCTCAGGGCGCAGTGTAGGAGGGGGCGCAGAATTCATTCAGCTGTCATTCCTAATTGTGTTTGAAGCAGAAAGAAATAATAAAAGGGGACACATGGCAGTGACTGCAAGCCAGATAACTAGCAATTAAGGTGTTGGGGAGGTTGTGGGCCCTGTGGCACTCTTAGTCTAATAGCAATCAGTGTGTGACAGCTGGGGTGGGAGGGATGGAGGGGCGCACTTTGGTGTCTCAGCCTTGGGTGCTGGAGGACCTTGTCCCGGCTCTGCCATGAACATACATTATTCAGAAAGAAAATGTCTGATTCTATTTTTCTTACCTGGAAACCTGCTGGAAAGTCCAAAAGGACAATGCAGTATTTTATGCTTCTTTGTGACATAATTTCCATAAGGAAAGAATGGGTTTCATTTTAAAATAATAATTATGGCTCAGTTATTTCACTCATTTATGCATCACTAATGTATTCTACAGTAATAGAAGGGTTTTATTGGAGAATCAATTCATTAATATTTCTTTTTCCAGCAGGTACTTAATATGCAAAAAAATAGAACTCTACAAGCCATTAATTTCAGTACTTAGGGCTAATGCATATGGGGATTTTATACTGTGTTCAAAGTCAAAGTAAGTGAACAGACAAGGAAAGGAATCCTATTTTATATGTTGATGGATGTCATGATCTTGCATGGTGCGCTCCATGTTCCTCTGGTGTCCTGAGTAGAGATGTTGTGAACAGAGAATTTTCTGTTTGTGAACGGCTAACGCCAACTTATGCAAAATTTTTGCGAACAAGCGAATCTGGCAAACCGCCATAGACTTCAATGGGTAGGCGAATTTTAAAAAAACTTACAAAGACTTTTTCTGGGAACAAAACTGATGAAAAAGTTGTTTCAAGCGGTCTAACACCTGGACTGTGGCATGCCAGAGGGAGATCCATGGCAAAAAGTCTCCCCAAAAATTACAGAGTTGACACAAAGTCGAGTTTTAAACCCTAAAGGGCAGAAATCACATTATGCACAGCTCTTGGTGTTATTGGGCCATGGAGTGTCTCACAAAGAGAGATACAATAGTACTATCAGAATACAGTGAAATAATAATGCATTGGAGTGGTTCTGTGCCTGCAACTTAATGAGGCAACAGCAGTAGTGTGCACACAGCTCTGGGTGTCAGTGGGCTGTGGGGTGTCACACACAAAAAAACACAGGAGACCGATGTGATAGTCCTCAAAAGGGCTGTTAGGAGTGCTTTTACAGCAAGTGAGGAACAAGAACACAGGCCTAGCTAATACTTTCCCTACCCATCTGCAGCAAGTCTGACCCTGCTCTCACTAACAGTCAGCAACCAGCAGAGAATTGACCCAAATAGGCCACCACAACTGTTATTTGATGGGGGGGGTCCAGAAAGGGGTGCTAGCTGATTGGTTGCCATGTGTCTGCTGACTGTGAGGTAAGGGGTCAAAGTTTAGCTCAATGATGATGTATAGGGGTAGAATCAAACACGTCAAATATTCGCTGCGAATGCGAACAGACAATGTTGGCAGAATACTGCTCGCCAGCAAACTGTTCAGGCCATCTCTAGTCCTGAGATATAGATGGGGCATGCACAGAACACAACAAATAAGCACAAGAGAGTTTCAAGAGTTTAAAGAGTTTAAATATTGATGGAAATAAAAGCTTTCTCACATTAAAAATTCATATTAACACACATTTCTAAACATAAATATACATAACACTTTTCCTAATTCTTAGATCTCAAGTCCGTGAGCATCAACAAACAGGTGATAACAAAGCTAAGAAAGTACACAGCATCACACTTCCAGCATCTGAAATACACAGGCAACAGATGTCCTGCATAGCACGTCTCTGCATTGCAGCTCGGCGTAAAACATCATGATTTATGGTGGAACTTAAAGGGTAACTCCAATTTACTACAACATTTCTAGAACAGATGTCATTGCTACACAAGCTACTTTGTAACTAAATGTTGTTAAATATCTCTCAGTTTCGTCCTGCAGGCGCTATTAACAGAGGCGTATCTAGAGGGGTGCAGGCATGGCTCATGTTATGGGGGCCACAGTACCATGGGCGCCATACCTGCCCCTGTGCTGCAACCCCATGCCTGCCCCTGTGCTGCACCCTCATGCCTGCTCCATGTCTCCACATCACTCAGACCTTTGGGGAACATGGCTACTTAATTTATGTATGTAGGGCGCACTTGGCTTAGTGTTAGAAAACAGGACAGAGTGGTAATAAGAAGAGAGATATTTTCAAAAAAGTAATTTCATCGATATCCCAAGCCGAAAAACACAGGGCAACCATAACACATGTATGCGAGAAAGAACGTTGTTTTTAGAGGGGAAGGGTACTCTGACCGGGGGGAGGGGGCGCAATTTCAGTGTTTGCCATAGGCTCTATATGACCCAGATACACCACTGGCTATTAAGCTCTAGTAATCCTGCGTTGGTTTAGAAGTCTGCATAAAGTAGAAAGTAAAATTTCGCACATCCTTTCCCACTGCATCGATGTATTGTGAGCTCTGCTATTTCTGACTGCTCACTGCATTTTATTTTCTGTATTTTTATTCCTGAGCTCTTAGTTAGCCTAGCTGCAGATGAATTGCTGGAGAAACAAAATACTACCTTTGTTCCCTAAACCTAATTCTCCCCTTGATGTCTAAAGCTAGTAACCCTCTAAGCCTAACATTACTGACAAATAACACCGATCCTTCGCTCACTCCATTGTTTACTTATAAAATGGAGAATCCTTTTCAAAACTGGCATGCTAACTTTCAAATCTCTATAAGAGCTAGACCCAGGATACCTGAAGGATTTATTGCAATTGCATCACACACCCCACAACTTTAGATCAACAGGATTTAATAGCTTGACTACCACCAGAGTCCAACTCAAAACCTTTGGAACCAGAGCCTTCTGTCATGCTGGCCGTACCCTTTGGAATGCCTTTCCACACTCAATCAAGACAGTTTCAACAATGGAGGCATTTAAAGAGAACACGAGGTGGTTCTTGGGGGAGCAGATGGGATACAGAGCTCCCACCGCCAAACTATAGCCCCCCCAAGATTAGCGACAATATTTGTTGCTATCTTGCAGGTAAACGTAGGGGAGAGGGATTCCCTGTTTAAACCACCCACCAGGGGCATTCCTACAGGGTCTCCAGAGCTGCCATTCTGCAGCTCTCTCTCCCTCACTGTGCCTCCTGCCGCTCCCCCGCCTCCCTGCGTGCTGGTGAGAGAATGAATCTCTCTTTCCAGCTTCATGACCCAGAGGTCGCAAAAGTGAAAGTGGGCCATTGCGGTCCACAGGAGCAGCGGTCTTGGAGGCTACTTGATCCGAACAGCTCCCCGGATCAAGTAGCCTCTTTAAATCAAAATTAAAAAGTTACCTGTTTAGTCTGGCATTTATGATCACTTAAACTTATTCCCACATCACAAATCGCAACTGATGTGAGATAAGCCTGTAGACTTTGGGTCCTACGAGAAAAGCACTTTACAAATGTTTTGTTGTTGCTGTATTATTGTTCTCCCCTCCTAAATCTAGAATAACCCATACCCCAGTGCATAGTAGTGTCCTGGTGCTTACCTAGAATTCTGATCCTCCCCAAATCTGTACACTCTACTTGTTTTTATCTCCATGCAAACCACCTGATTCATTTATCAGCCTTCAGATAGCTTATTATCCATAATTTGCAGATTATTCAACCTCTGTATTATTTGCTTGTTAGTAACCTACTATCAAACTTTCTTGACACTGTACTCCTGTTGACATGAACGTAGTTTCTTGAATTGCATTGAGTTATATTGTTGTTTCTGGATCTATGTAGCCTTTTCAAGCGCATGCTGTATCTTGCACCTAGAAACTTTGATTGGTATATATATTTACATTTCTCATGTGGATAGCTGTTCCCCCTAAGCAACCAAACCAACCAAAAAAGTTCTTCAGGTGCAGCCAATGCATCAGGGAAGGTGTGTGTCCTTGGTCATTTTTAACCCTCCATCATATTTATATCCTATATAATAGTTTGCAAGTGTCCATGCGCTACTGCGCATGTCAAGCACTGACAGCCGTTGGGACAGGACGCAGGACAGGGCCGGCCAGGTGTATATGCGCACGCGGCGGACGTGTGCGATTGCGGCGTGTAATGGGCAGGAACGCGCATGCGCACTATGATGCTGCGGCGAGGACTGACCTACAGCCTGTCTTTAAATGGGCTTAGGTCACCTAGTGTGTATAATAACTTATTGTGATACTATATAACTACAACTTTAGGTACGCTTGTTCACGCATATACTTTGTGTTGTCAACAAGGCTTTACGGTACATAAAATAATGCTGTTCTACAACATTTTTACCCCTATTCAATTAACTTTTATCTGGAGTTTTCTATTAGGAGATACATTTTCATCTTAACAACAACAAAACATTTGTAAAGTGCTTTTCTCCCCTAGGACCCAAAGCACACATTTACAAAATAATTTTTCAAAGCCTGGTTATTAACCTCCCTGGCAGTAAGCCCGAACTTGTCGGCGGGAGCTCTATGCAGAGCATTTTTTACTCACCTCCCGGGGGATCCAGACGTCCATAGCCATTCTCCTTCCTGTCCCCCGAGGCTCTGAATCACTCTGGTGAGATTGCCGTCAGTGATCTCACTACAGAGTTACAGCTCCATCTGGAGGATGGAGGGAAAATTGCAGCATGGAGCCCAGGGAGGTGAGTGAGGGCTGAGGCTGCTGCTGGCTTTCTGGCAGCATGATTTTTTCCTGATTTTAGGGTCTGAAACTTGCTGAAAAGACCCTAAAATCCAGAAATAATCATACCGCCAGTGAGGTTAAAAAAGTACCAAAATGTAGGTAAATACATAATCAGGGCTGTGGAGTCGGTCCAAAAATCCACCGACTCCGACTCCTCAGTTTAGGATTCCACCGACTCCGACTCCACGACTCCGACTCCTCTAATTTGCATATTACAATTTTGTTGATTAAAAGTATGTAACATGAAATTCGTCTCTTAACTGCCAACGCTTAGGAATTTTAAAAGACAACTGAAGTGAGAAGGATATGTAGACTACTATATTTATTCCCTTTAGACTAAAACTAGTCCTTGGTAAGAGTACTTGTAAAAGGTACAAACCGGAACAAAGAACATCAATTAGGCCCTAGGCAATGTAAGTGTGGGTACATGTAAGAATGATGTGCAGGTACTCTGCAGGGGAATAAGGAGATTCTTCCTCTATTACACATTCTTTATGCACAATCTGAACATGGATCAGGCCCTAGGCAATGTGGCTAGGCATGTAAGAATGATGTGCAGGTACTCTGCAGGGGAATGAGGAGATTCTTCATCTATTACACATTTTTCATGCACAATCTGAACCAGGTTTATGGGTGATAGACAACACCTCTGTGTTCAATGTGCACAACATTCTCAGTGGATTCCCTGCAGCTCTGTGGGGAGTGCATATGTAGAGTATAGTACTACTGTGTAACAAAGTAAACCTGAGACAGATGAAATTAAAGTTTTATACATACCTGGGGCTTCCTCCAGCCGCCTTCAGGATAATCAGTCCCTCGTTGTCCTCCTCCACCACCTGGATCTTCTGCTATGAGTCCAAGTACTTGAGCCAGTCAGGCGTAGTGCGCATGCACACACTTCGCCGCCAGGAGCATACTACACCTGTGCAGCACTATTGCGCAGGTGCAGAATGTTCCTGGCTGTGGGAGCGGCATGCGGCCGGACTGCGCTGACTGGCTGAATTACCAGGACTCATAGCAGAAGATCCAGGAGGTGGAGGACAGCGAGGGACTGATTAGCCTGAAGGGGGCTGGAGGAAGCCCCAGGTATGTATAAAACTTTACTTTTCATCCGTCTCAGTTGCCCTTTAATTTGTAGTTACCAAACCAAATTTTAATAACATATCAAATTATTTGATTTCATCAGCAAAGGGAGTGCATACATTTGCATAAATCAGCATCAATGCAGAATTATTTCCATCTCGTTGACCATCTCTATTAGTGACACAGCTACACATCAGGCTTTATTCTTACAGCATAGATGTTATTTAGTATATATAAGAGATTCCTGTGTACACATCATATATACATTCACAATCAGATATGTATATCTGACCTTAAAAATACGGGGACTGCTTTATTGAAGCAGCACAAGTAACTAATTTTGATTGGTTTATTTCATTTTTGTGGACTAAGCACAGCTATTACTGTATATATACGGTATATATACATTATTTTTAATGACTATTATCTTAGAAATAGAACATTTTATCATATTTTCTATTTTAATTACAGTTACAAATTCATTAGGAGTCAGAGTCGGTGCATTTTTTCCCGACTCCGACTCCAGGCACCCAAAATTGCCCGACTCCACGACTCCGACTCCACGACTCCGACTCCACAGCCCTGTACATAATATGAAATTTATTTTGAATATTTTCTTGCTTGCTTTGGGCTTAATAAGAGGTTTGATTGATAAGATGGGAAAACATCTCCTGTGAGAGTTAATTCAATATGTCTCCTGATCACTCTCCCCAAATTTCCATCTTTTCCAGAATCTATTCCATCTTTTCCAGAATCTACAACACATATACATATCACATATCAGCATACAGAGATGGATTAATATGTAATGGGGCCCTAGACAAGATAGTAGATTCGGGGCCCCCTTTTTGTAAGCTGAAGGGGAAAGAGGTCAGAGAAGGTAGCTGGTGGGCAACTTTATACCCTACTAGGCCCCAAGCACCTGCCTAGGTTGCCCGGTGGATGATCCTGCTCTGGATATATACCCTATATGGCTACATTTCTGCCTTCTGAACTTATATCATTGCAGAAAGTGTGCAACTGCTACTCATTTCAAATAAAGCAGTGGTAGAAAAGCAGATTGTGTATTTGGCAGAATATGGGACAGTGAAGAGGTGTAGAACATCCTCACTGTGTTTTCAGCATGTGCATATTCAGCTTCTCAGGGTTTTATTAGCAGAAAAAAAGACAATGGTTTTGTACCAAGTTAGCCAAGAGATGTAGGTAGGATAAGAAGTTATGAAAAACAAGATATTTTTAAAATGTCTTGTTTTTCCTACCTACATCAGCATTTTATGAAGTGCTTTCTGGGATGCAATATCAAATCTGAGAGTAATTTATGTGAAGAGCCAACTGTCAGATGAAATCTGTTAAAGTGAACCTAACCCGTGTAAAATCATTTAAAATACACACGTGATGTACCTGCATATGAATATTACATGAATTTTACATACTTACCTCACTGTCATTTCCTCTCAGAAGCTCACCGTTTGCTTCTTACAAAGATTCCAGAACTGAAATGTATCAGCTGCTGTTAGTTATATATCAGTTGCTGTCAGTTATAACTCAAAGGATAACTGTTGAGCAAGGTAATGTCTGTTTCCCTATGGCTCAAGTGGGCAATATTACAGTTTAACAGTATGCTGACCAGGAAGCGGTTAGGGTGTAATGGCCATTTTCAAAATGGTGGATGGAGAATTTCATTGAACGCAGTGGAGAAACAGGTCCCAGGAGAGGAGAAAGAGATTGAGAAGTAGACTACACGGGAGGCAAGTATGACGTATGTATGTTTATTTTGACTTTTAATTTTCAGTTCAGGTTTGCTTTAAATCTGTTAGCTGTAGAGATGCCCACAGACACCAGGAGAGTTCTGAGACCAGCTACAGGGAAACCAGCAGTAGGCACTAGCATTATTGTTACTATGCAATTGGTCAGCCTACTCAGTGAGTTTCAACTATGTAGCTTCTAGTTAATACAGCGTGGCACACCAAAAAAAATCCCTTCTGCCTGACACAAATGCTAGTGTATAGGCAGATGTGGGCTGTTCTGTCCCTGTGTACCTCATACTCTCTCCACCTCATACTCTCTCCGTATATCTTGTGTGTGCTCCCCAGGTTTATTGAAGTCTGTGTCCACCTGCATTTGCTCCCATATGTAGAACACTCTCAATGCAATTAGACACAGTCTTCAATATAATGGTACACACAGCACAGAGCAAATAAGAGGCACATAAGGCTGGGCCGACTGGTATCTGCCTGCAAACTAGTGATTGTGGTAGGCAGGCCATTTTTCCTGTGCCAGCCTGTACAATAAAAATAAATGAATGAATAAATTAAGCAGCAGAAAGCTTTCCTCGGATGGAAATGCAATAGCAAACAGTTGAAAGCATCCAGCACAGCTAATTGCAAAATACACTGCATCAGAATATGGGGGGTGGGATCAGTACAGACCTCAGACAGTCACCTGAGATTAAGTTTCATGCCTCTATATTAGCCACACCCAGACGCTGGAGTGCTGATAGTATGTGAAAAAGTACCGACTAAAAATTGAGGTTTTCGTACAGAATACTCTATCACACAACAGACACTTCTAGCCTCATGATGAAGACATGAAAAGTCAGACAGTGCTGAGTAACCCTCGAGTAATTGCTCTGGTACACCTGAAACTGGTGGGATATTAGAGAGTGCCCTGCTTGTGGATGCTATTATCAGGGTCTATACCGGTTTGTCAGTTTAAAGGACAACTGTGACGAGAGGGATATGGAGACTGCCATATTTTTCCCTTTAATGGATACCAGAGCCTAAACACAGATGAGAAACAGGGGGAGCAGGCATGTACGGTGAGCTGTCCTGATGCTCACCGCTGCCCCCGTTCTTCTGGTCAGCCGGGTCGGGAGCATTGCAGCTTTCTGGCAAGGCTGCACGCGTACATCAGTAAGGAACCCCCTGCCGGGCAGCTCTGCACTTGCGTGTGGTGTCACATGCAAGCGCAGAGAGCTCCCAGCTCGGGGTTCCCGTACCCAGGGCCTGGCCGAGGCATAGGCTGGAGAGGCTGCAGCCTCAGGGCGCAGTGTAGGAGGGGGCGCACAATTCATTCAGCTGTCATTCCTAATTGTGTTTGAAGCAGAAAGATATAAGAAAAGGGGATACATGACAGTGACTGCAAGCCATATAACTAGATATTAAGGTGTTGGGGAGGTTGTGGGCCCTGTGGCGCCTCTTAGTCTAATAGCAATCAGAGTGACGGCTGGGGTGGCAGGAATGGAGGGGCGCACTTTGGTGTCTCAGCCTTGGGTGCTGGAGAACCTTGTCCCGGCTCTGCCCGTACCGATGTACGTGTGCCTGCAGCCTTGCCAGAAGATGGGGCCATGGGGCAATTGCAACTAAACAAGCGTGCAGAAAGGAGAATGGGGGGGAGCGGTGAGCATCAGGACAGCTCACCATACATGCCTGCTCCCCCTTTTTCTCATCTGTGTTTGGGCTCTGGTATCCTTTAAGCAACACTAGTTGCCTAGCTATCCAGCTGATCCTTTGTCTCTAATACGTTTAGCCATAGACCCTGAAGAAGCATGCAGCAGTTTAGGTGTTTCTAACATTATTGTCAATTCTGAGCCTGACAAGATTTGCTGCATGCTTGTTTCTAGTGTTATTCTGCCCTAAAAGATAAGCAACAGCATAATAACCTTTAAAGTAAAACATTTACAGCTGATACAAATTTTTCAATAAATCTGCAGTGTGTCTCCTTCCTGCTTTCACAGAAGCAGACATGGGGTTAACATCTTGTGTTTACAAACGGTGATAAGTCACAGATGATGGGGAATTAGACAAGCTAAACTCTCTAAATACATACTGTGTGCATTTCAGGTCCACTTTAAAAAAGATTTTGTTCTTAGAATTCATATTGGGGTAAACCTATTGGAGCAGAGGGAACATTTTGACTGTAGTTTTGCTTTAAGGAATGAGCACATTTGTTTTTTGGAGAGTCACATTCAGATTTCACTGTTAAAAAGCAGCACTCACGGTCCCATGGCAAACACTTGAATATTTCCCATTGAAAACTGCAGACACATGAAGACAAGGCAGATAACTTAAAAAGACATTTCTTTTTCGGGGTTATGCCTTTCAGCAGTATGTTTTTTAGTTGAATGTCAAAGTCAGAACTACATTGAAAATGGTGTCTCCAGCGAGACAGAATCATCCAAGCCATATTTAAGTGACTTTTCACAATTCCTGACAGCAGGTGTCAGATTGGCACAAGCACACCACGAACAGTCGCAAACGCGTAATGAGAAAAAGGTGACCACTCAGCCAACATCCAGGCAGTGAAAATGGGCATACATATCCTGACAACAAGCATCTGAGTACAATGCAGCCAAAATACGAGACAGATCAGACTTTAGAAATCATTCTACACATGTCAATGGACTTGGTGTCCAGCCATAGCCTGCAGACAGTTTGACAAGAATGCAACAGTACATCTGAATGCAGGATGTTATCTGCAAAGACTGCAAAATAAGGACTGCTGTCATAGATTATGCATGAATTTGGGATTATTATTTTTTTCACAAACTGTAACCAACACCAAGCTTTTTATTTGTGCTGTATAAACTACTTACAATTTTGTACAATATATACAGGAAATAAACAAACCAAACCTTGCCACTGGATAGGCTACTAACTAAACTTAAAGAGACACTGAAGCGAAACAAAAAATTATGATATTATGATTTGTATGTGTAGCCCAGCTAAGAAATAAAACATTAAGATCAGATACATCAGTCTAATTGTTTCCAGTACAAAAAGAGAGTTAAGAAACTCCAGTTATCTCTATGCAAAAAAGCCATTAAGCTCTACGACTTTCAAAGTCGTGGAGAGGGCTGTTTTCTGACTTTTATTATCTCAACTGTTCCTGGACTATTTACTTTTTTCTATGCCAGAGGAGAGGTCATTAGTTCACAGACTGCTCTGGAAGAATCATTTTGAATGCTGAGTGTTGTGTAATCTGCACATATTATAGCAATGCAATGTTAGAAAGAAACACTATATACCTGAAAGTAAAAATATGAGAATATTTTCTTTACTGCTAATCTTCTAGTTATTATTCATAGTACACAACCAATTCATTATATCATATATTTTTTTTCGCTTCAGTGTCTCTTTAAACACCAAGAAGTATGCGACAAGCCTAAAAATTGTCGTGACTCGTGAGTGCAAAACTGTTTAACCACTTCACCACTGAGATTTGTAGGAAGTGAGTTCCGCACGATGTAGGTAGAGTCGAATTACCTTTATTGTATCAAACACATGACAGGCTAAAATCCATCACCACATGCTGACATGTTTCGGGCGTTACACGCCCTTAATCATAGCATAGGTGCATGTGAACAGAGGTGACCTATATAAGGGATAGGACCACACCCGGTACCACATGATCAGGCCCCACCCACAAAGAGGTGTATACATAAAACTTGAGGAACATCCTCAACAGTGTAATCAATACATAAAAACATATAACACAAGGATAAAATGTAAGTACACATGATTGGACACATTACAGTTTCACGCAGCAATGAAAGTACAAAAAATAAAATATATATGAATCTGACAAGCAGTTACATACATAGATATGCACACCAGGGACAGTACACCCAAATTACGTAACTGTATTGAGGTCCCATCTGGCGTTAAGGCCTCTTGGCGAACGCGTCCCTAATTGGAAAATCCAATAGGCCTCCCGAGTGAGGAGACGCTTGTAAACGTCTCTCCCCCTGGGGGGCCTCTGGACACGCTCAATACCTTGAAATGAAAATGAAGCCATGTCACCAGAATGGACCTCTCTAAAATGCTTGGCCACATTGGATACCTCCGTAGTCAACCATCCTGCTCCCCTATAATGCTCCCCTATACGCTGTCTGAGATGACGTGTAGTACAACCTACATATTGAACATGACATGAGGAGCATGAAATCAAATAGACCACGAACTTTGTGTGGCAATTAATGTACTGTTTCATAGGGAAAATGTTTCCATTCGAGTACGAAGTGACAGACCGGGCAGGTTGATGTACAACACAATAATTACAAGTAGAAAAATTACATTTATATGAGCCACAAGTGGTTAACCAGCATGGACGTGAGGAACTGCTGGAAAACAAACTGGGAGATAAAATACTCCCTAGTGTGGGGGCCTTTCTACTAGCGAATTTGACACCCTGTTTAAGGATCACATTAAGGGTGTCATCAGCCTGCAACACAGGTAAACATTTTCTTATAATCTGTGTAATCTGTGTATATTCCTGGCTATAAGCAGTCACAAACACTGTGTCTCTTTTCGTCTGTGATAACATCCTTCGAGAACTAGATGCCAAAAGGTCTTCTCTTGTTCTCAGAAGGGCCTGCTTCCTTCCCCTCTCTATCATCCATTTTGGATATCCACGCTCCGCAAGACGAGCACCCACAGCGCCCAACTCCACCCCAAGGGCCGCGGCGTCCGAACAGTTCCGGCGCGCCCGAATAGCCTCCCCCACCGGGACCGCACGGATAGTGTGGGACGGGTGACAACTATTGGCCCTCAGGGTGGAGTTGCCGCCGCAGGGCTTGCGGTACGTGCTGGAGACAACAGAGGCCGAGGAAGGATCTCCCCTAAGAGTAAGGTCAAGATAATTGACCTCTAGGGGTGACCACTGGAAAGTGAACACAAGGTTCAAGTTGTTAACATTGAGAAAATCAACGAACTGTTGAGCTTCGTCACACGTGCCGTCCCAGACGACCAACAGGTCGTCAATATATCTGCCATACCACACAACGTGGCTCGAAAAAATGTTAGAGTCACTGAACATGTGGAGCTCCTCCCACCAGCCCATATATAGGTTAGCTAGTGAGGGAGAAAATTTCGCTCCCATCGAAGCTCCACACAATTGTAAATAAAAATCAGAATCAAAAAGAAAATAGTTGTGGGTAAGCAGATAATGGACAGCACATGGACAGCCTGCCTACCTCGCCCTCCTCCGCCGGCGCACAAGAACTCTCTCTGGAGGTTCGCCCACATTGTGTGCAGCTGGTTCGGGGCCTTCTGAACAACATGCAGGATCCTGAGGCTGTGATGGATTCATCTCATGGGACTGCCACATCCATCTCTCAGGTCAGTCAACTGGGGCCCAGTGTTGGTTCACACAATTTATTACTTGCATCACACTCAGGAATTTGTGTTTCTCACACGGGGAGCTATTTGCCTTCTAACAGCAATCCAGACCAGGTTGCCCCGCTTTCACTGCCCAATGGCTCTATAACTGTGCCCTGTTCAATACCGAACCCTGACTCCTCGGACAGTCACTTAATTTCCCTTGGTGACCTGGACTATGATCCGGAACGGTCCTCTAAGTTTGCAGCAGTGTTCTCCAGACATCTGGGGGCCTCCCTTAATACCAACTCGGAGGCAACTATAAAATCTGCTTTTGCACAATTGGAGGACCTTATGTTAAAAGAGACTAAGGTTTGGTGGGACCTTACCAGCCTCAAACAGTATGTTGCAGATGAAATAATTCCTCGCGGTTTGAGGATTAGGAAGGTTCCCACTACTATTTATTCGGACAATTTTGTCTTAGAGTGGAATGCTATTTTGAGTGATTGCTCAATTAAATTGATGAAATTAATTATTGTATATGAGGAGCAACGTTTAGTAGATCTGAAGCTGCAGGTCTCAGAGGTCAAACAGACTCTTTCCAAACTCGACACGTTACAGCAATATGAAGATTTGAATAAAAAGCTTTTAGATAACGTGGCGAGGTTGGAGTCTTTGATCACTGATACCAAACGGGTATGTTTGTACCTTCGTGATGTCAATGACTATAAAAAGGGTGTGGTTTATGAGTGGGGGCGGTGGGAGGCCACCTTCCGGTCACCTAGACCTACAACTCGACGTCTTAGAACCAAACCTTCTAAGAAAGTTACATTTAGTTCGCCTGAAACATCTGACTCTCAGTCAGAATTATCAGATGGTTCTGCTGCTTTGATACATGGAGCTGTGGGGGGTACACATCCTGTCATGCATCCTGCTCCGGTGTCGTCCTCCCACGGCTCACTGGCAAAAAACCAGCAGTCTTCTTTCCCTTTGCCCATCCACCACAAGAGGTTCAACAGATACAGGAAGAAAAAAGGTCGAAACGCACGAGAAGAGGGGGTATAAAGCATAGGAGACAGAGCCCAGCTCCGACAGCATTTGACAATCATACTGTTGTTAATCTTTCTGCCTCCATTTTGAGCTCCTCTGAGATTTCATTACTTTCACGGGGACTTTCCTTTGCCCCCACGTCACATTTTGATGTGTTTGCCACACTTTTGGACGTAAATAGATTTGTTAGGTCCATCCTTTTGAGAAAGCATTTTATGGATGAACGGACAGCGGATGGTGCTGCTGACGATATTGCGGGTAATGGGGACTTAGCCTTTCCTGACATAGGGAATTTCGGAGACATTAAGTCTCTTTTGTCCTTAGAGCAATTGCTTACAGAGACGATGCCTTTGGTTTCGGAGAATGAGGTCAGGCCTGTGCCTATCCGCAATCCAGCATTTTACCTTTCAGCTGCCCGTAGCCCCCCTGTCGATACCTTTCAGGAGGTCATAGAAAGAGAATTACTTGAGCTTGCCTCTGTCAGTATTCCTGATATTCATGGTAATCTTTCTTCTGCAGAGAAACAGGCCATTTCCTCCCTTAAAGACAATACACGGATTGTTATCAGGAGTGCTGACAAAGGTGGGGCAGTGATTGTGTTGGATGCGGAAGTTTATCGTGTTGAGGCACTAAGGCAGCTTCGGGATACATCTACCTATTCTCTTTTGAAAAATGACCCCACTATAGATTTTGGCAGACAACTTCAGGCACTTTTGTCTTTAGGCGAAAGTCTAGGAGTGCTTTCCAAACGGTTGGCAGAATATCTGGCCGTTCCCTTTCCTGTTCTGCCAGTGTTTCATCATCTACCCAAGATCCACAAGCAGGGCTTCCCCCCGGAGGGCAGGCCAATTGTGGCTGGAATTGGCTCCCTGGGGGAACGCCTGGGAAATTGGGTGGATGAACACTTGCAGCCTCTAGTGCGACGACTTCCGGGCTATATACGTGACACCAAACATGTGCTTAGTAGTTTACAGTACTTTCAATGGCAAGAAAAATATAGTTGGATTGCCATTGATGTGAAATCTTTATACTCATGTATTCCCCATGTTCTCGCTCTGGAGGCCTTAGAATACCATATGGCCAGATATTCTGCCTTTTCTTTGGATCTTCAATTCTTCGTCGCATGTGCTGTCCATTATCTGCTTACCCACAACTATTTTCTTTTTGATTCTGATTTTTATTTACAATTGTGTGGAGCTTCGATGGGAGCGAAATTTTCTCCCTCACTAGCTAACCTATATATGGGCTGGTGGGAGGAGCTCCACATGTTCAGTGACTCTAACATTTTTTCGAGCCACGTTGTGTGGTATGGCAGATATATTGACAACCTGTTGGTCGTCTGGGACGGCACGTGTGACGAAGCTCAACAGTTCGTTGATTTTCTCAATGTTAACAACTTGAACCTTGTGTTCACTTTCCAGTGGTCACCCCTAGAGGTCAATTATCTTGACCTTACTCTTAGGGGAGATCCTTCCTCGGCCTCTGTTGTCTCCAGCACGTACCGCAAGCCCTGCGGCGGCAACTCCACCCTGAGGGCCAATAGTTGTCACCCGTCCCACACTATCCGTGCGGTCCCGGTGGGGGAGGCTATTCGGGCGCGCCGGAACTGTTCGGACGCCGCGGCCCTTGGGGTGGAGTTGGGCGCTGTGGGTGCTCGTCTTGCGGAGCGTGGATATCCAAAATGGATGATAGAGAGGGGAAGGAAGCAGGCCCTTCTGAGAACAAGAGAAGACCTTTTGGCATCTAGTTCTCGAAGGATGTTATCACAGACGAAAAGAGACACAGTGTTTGTGACTGCTTATAGCCAGGAATATACACAGATTACACAGATTATAAGAAAATGTTTACCTGTGTTGCAGGCTGATGACACCCTTAATGTGATCCTTAAACAGGGTGTCAAATTCGCTAGTAGAAAGGCCCCCACACTAGGGAGTATTTTATCTCCCAGTTTGTTTTCCAGCAGTTCCTCACGTCCATGCTGGTTAACCACTTGTGGCTCATATAAATGTAATTTTTCTACTTGTAATTATTGTGTTGTACATCAACCTGCCCGGTCTGTCACTTCGTACTCGAATGGAAACATTTTCCCTATGAAACAGTACATTAATTGCCACACAAAGTTCGTGGTCTATTTGATTTCATGCTCCTCATGTCATGTTCAATATGTAGGTTGTACTACACGTCATCTCAGACAGCGTATAGGGGAGCATTATAGGGGAGCAGGATGGTTGACTACGGAGGTATCCAATGTGGCCAAGCAATTTAGAGAGGTCCATTCTGGTGACATGGCTTCATTTTCATTTCAAGGTATTGAGCGTGTCCAGAGGCCCCCCAGGGGGGGAGACGTTTACAAGCGTCTCCTCACTCGGGAGGCCTATTGGATTTTCCAATTAGGGACGCGTTCGCCAAGAGGCCTTAACGCCAGATGGGACCTCAATACAGTTACGTAATTTGGGTGTACTGTCCTGGTGTGCATATCTATGTATGTAACTGCTTGTCAGATTCATATATATTTTATTTTTTGTACTTTCATTGCTGCGTGAAACTGTAATGTGTCCAATCATGTGTACTTACATTTTATCCTTGTGTTATATGTTTTTATGTATTGATTACACTGTTGAGGATGTTCCTCAAGTTTTATGTATACACCTCTTTGTGGGTGGGGCCTGATCATGTGGTACCGGGTGTGGTCCTATCCCTTATATAGGTCACCTCTGTTCACATGCACCTATGCTATGATTAAGGGCGTGTAACGCCCGAAACATGTCAGCGTGTGGTGATGGATTTTAGCCTGTCATGTGTTTGATACAATAAAGGTAATTCGACTCTACCTACATCGTGCGGAACTCACTTCCTACAAATCTGTACTTGGAGTCTAAGCAACCCAGTTTCCTGCACTGTCGGTGGACGGAGGTTTGTGAGCGGATTTCCACCCACTTTTGTTCACCACAGAGAGGTTTTACCCCTTGAGCACCAGAGCAATTTTCACCTTTCAGCGCTTCCATTCATTCGTCTATAACGTTATCATTACTTATCACAATGAAATGAACTATATCTTGTTTTTTCACCACCAATTAGGCTTTCTTTAGGTGGGACATTATGCCAAGAATTATTTTATTCTAAATGTGTTTTAATGGGTAAATAGGCAAAAGCATGGGGGAAAAAATCATTATTTTTCAGTTTTCAGCCATTATAGTTTTTAAATAATGCATGCTACTTTAATTAAAATCCATGAAATGTATTTGCCCATTTGTCCCGGTTATTACACCGTTTAAATTATGTCCCTATCACAATGTTTGGTGCCAATATTTTATTTGGAAATAAAGGTGCATTTTTTTCAGTTTTGCATCCATCCCTAATTACAAGCCCATAATTTATAAAGTAACAGTGTTATACCCTCTTGATATAAATATTTTGAGAGTTCAGTCCCTAAGGTAACTATTTATGTTTTTTTTTATTATTGTAATTTTTTTTTTATTACAAAAAAATGGTAACAATTGGGGAGTGTGGGAGTTAATTTATAATGTAAAATAATGTATTTGTATATGAAAAATGCTTATGACTGTAGTTTTACTATTTGGCCACAAGATGGCCACAGTAATTTTTTGTAAATGCGTCCTGCAAGCGTAGGAAGTATGTTTGCAGGAAGTTCAGGGAGGCTGGGAAACTTTTTTGTCTTCACAATGATCGCGCTGCTTCTCATAGAAACAGCCAATCATTACTGAGGGGCTGAGATCAACGAACGGGAATATTTTTTCCCGTTCATTGATCTCCGGGCGATGAGGCGTCGACGGAGTGCATGAGCACGGAAGCACGAGCGAGCGGGAACGCGGACAGCAGCGGGGGGTGCGTGTATCTACACCCCTGGTAGTCAAAGGGTGTTTAAAGGGGCGTAGATACACGCACCCATGGTGGTAAAGTGGTTAAATACAGTAACGGGAAGAAGGATTTGACCTCCTGAGGATTTTGCTTGTTAGCCCTCTGCCAGATAAATGACCATTTTATAATTGTAATGGTAGACTTATTGCAGATGTGAGACACAAAATAAGAACAAATGAACCCTCAATGGATGGGGCCATGTAACATCAAATCTTGGGTGAGCACTTCTTTCCTTTAGCCAGGGCATTGAAAACTGGTCATGGATTGGTATCAGAGAGCCTCAGATGGCAGGAAGAGGTGCTAGAGCATCAACTACTGAGATCCAAGAGAATAATCTGTATGTGTATAATGTGCTCCACATGATTATACACATGTGACCAGTGTGGTCAGGACTCCCATGTAAATAAATAAAGGGCATGAAGGCATCTACGTGTTCTTGCATCTGAAGCCAATGAATGATGGGCCAACTGTGCCACCTCCATGTAGTATAAGGGGCCCACAGAGTTTGAATACTACAAACATATTGCGGAGGTAAATTCTCATACTACATGGAAGTGGTAAAAATGTGCCCATCATTGACGAATCAAAATTGGATTTGTGAACCAGGCTTAACTTTTTAATGTTCCGTTTAGTTCTTTGCCTCCACTACAGGTTCACTTTAATGGTTGTACAATAAAATGAAAATAGGGAAAATGCTTCTTTTGACAGAGGAAAAAACATCATGGAGACGATTTTATCTTGTGTAATAGAATCCTGCCTTTGATCCCGTTCTAAGTGACATGTTTCCTGAAATTAAGTTTGGCAGAGAACATGAGTGGTGCAGATGGATATTCCAGTAGTTAAATCAGTAAAACCACTGAAGCCTGGTATTTTAGGATACGGAGGGAGAAAGCTAGTTACTGCATGCCGGCATATCAGCTCAGTGGCACAGATGCATGCCGAAAGCATCAGAGACCCTTCCAAGATTCTCATTAGCATAGCTGGACTCTTAAGAATAAATCTATATTTATGTTTAGAGTCATTGCCTCAAACATGGGGCCATATGAAGAGAGAACGCTGCTGCCTTAGGAACTACAAGGAAACTAAGCTTACCGTAATTTATAGTATTATTTCGTAATTACTTGTAATGTAAACAAACTTTTCTCTGTCAGTTTTACTAGGAAAGTGTAGTGAAGTAGTAAGTCAAAGCCAAAACTAAAAAGGTGCAAATCACATATAAAAACAGATATTACATATGACTTATCATAAAAGAAGAGGTCTCCATTATAACCTGTAGTACAATTAAAAAAAACTGTGCATTAACCACTTCCCTACAGTTTTTCCCCCCTCAAAATCACAGCAATTTTTACATCACGATCCTCCCATTCATTCACCAATGATTTTATCTCTACTTAGCACACCTAAATGATCTATATATAAACTTTTTAGGGTGGTACTTTTTTGCTAAGAATTATTTTATTTTATATGTATTTTACAGGGAAGAAGAAGAATTAAATTGGAAAAAAATAATTTCTCAGATATCAGGCATTATAATTTTTTTTAAATATTACTGTAGATAAAACCCACACATTTTATTTGCCCATTTGTCCCAATTATTACAAGTTTATTTTAAATTATGTCGCTAGCACAATGTCTGTGGACCATATTTTAATTTGAAATAAAGGTGTATTTTTTCCATTGTGTAATTCTGTATACAGGTAGTCCCCAACTTACGAACAATCGACTTACGAACGGCGTGGATTCTCTTATTCCATGGGAACAAGCCCCCCCAAAAAATTTCAAATTGGACTTGTAGTTTTTGAGAAAATTGATAAAAAAACAAAAAACTAAGAAAAAATGGCTTTTAAACATGTATAAACAGGTACAGGGGGCAGAGGTGACACAGAGGGGGACACTGGAGGCACAAGGGGGCAAAGTGGAGGTACAGGGGACAGAGATGGCACAATGTTCCGACTTAAAGCGGACCCAAACCAAACATTTTTTAATTCAAAATATTTAGTTGCACCACTCTGACACATACAAATATAAATAAACACTCCTTCAAGCCTATGAGCATTTCAGTGCATGCTTTTCACCCTCCTCTTTGCATAACTAGGGTTATATAGGTTGCTGGACACCATCTACTCCACCAGTTTGCCAGATTATTTGCCGGCAATATGAAAGGAAGGTAGGGGTTTCTCCAATAAATGTAAAATATTTTAGATTTGTCATCATGCAGCTGAAAAAAGGCTGCTATTTATTATTATAATTTAGAAAATAGATTTTATTTCTGAAATCTTGTATTTTTAGTTTGGGTTCACTTTTAGAACAGATTCAGGTTAAGAACGAACCTACAGTCCTTATCTTGTTTGTTAACCGAGGACTACCTGTATTACATTAACAACTACAAGCCCTTATTTTCAAATATAACAGCAATATACCCTCATGAAATACATATTAAAAAAAGCTAAGTCCCAAAGTTAGCTTTCTGTACTTTAAAGAGAACCCGAGGTGTGTTTAAAGAATGTTATCTGCATACAGAGGCTGGATCTGCCTATACAGCCCAGCCTCTGTTGCTATCTTAAACCCCCCTAAGGTGCCCCTGCACTCTGCAATCCCTCATAAATCACAGCCGTGCTGTGAGGCTGTATTTACATCTGTAGTGTCAGTCTCAGCTGCTCCCCCGCCTCCTGCATAGCTCCGGTCCCTGCCCCCGTCCCTTCCCTCCAATCAGCAGGGAGGGAAGGGATGCAGGTGGGGACTGGAGTTCTGCAGGAGGCGGGGAGAGCAGCAGACTGACACTATAGAGATAAACACAGCCAGCTCTGACAAGCTGTTTGTCAGCAGCGTGGCTGTGATTTATGAGGGATTGCAGAGTGCAGGGGGACCTTAGGGGGGTTTGGGATAGCAACAGAGGCTGGGCTGTATAGGCAGATCCAGCCTCTGTATGCAGATAATATTCTTCAAACCCACCTCGGGTTCTCTTTAAGATATTGGTACTTGTGTTTGTTTGTTTGTTTGTTTGTGTGTGTTTTTTTTTTTTACAAGTGTTGTATACATTTACCACTTTATGGTGGTATCTGTGTTTTAAGGTGGTATATATGGGGTAGAGGGGTGAAAGGGTTAATATATTTAATTTAAAAAAATGAATATACATTTTTTTTTATAATATATATTTGTATATTTACTTTGTGGCCACTTCTATTAATTACTATTGCCCCTCCAGACCACCGTGGACTTGCTGGCAGCCGAATTACACTGTTTTTATCGTAATGTGGCTGTCATCTTCTGATGGCACTTAAATTACTGACGGAGCTCTGCCATAGTCATACTTCACAGTACGGCCTATGGTTGCACTTAAATTTCCACCGCCGTTTTAGCCTGATTTGCACTGACTGGCCTCTGTACCATCACAAAGGTCAGGCTGTGATTAATATGAGATGCAGGGTGAAACGGATGTCCAGGTGTAGAGTTATATGTTCACATGACTTTAGGATCCAGCAGGGTTTAGAAGAATCCTTATACTGATAGCAGTAGGCAGGGCAGGATCATTAACAAGGCAACCTAGACAGGTGCCTGGGGCCTAGTGGATGTACTACATTGCCTAGGGCCCCATTTTGCCTTAGTCCTTCTTTGGCAGTACGCAGCGTGTTTCAGGTGGTAAGGCTACATAGTATGCAGTCCATAACATTACTTCCAACTGTCCCTTTTATGGAGGGACCGTCCCTCTTTGGGAACTAAATCCCCCTGTCCCTCTTTCTTCCTCATTTGTCCCTCTTTCAGGACTGATGTACCGATCTGTATAAAGATATGTATTGTATTACTTAAAAATGTGTTTAATTGACTTTAAACTTTATTTCCATCCCTCAAATGCTTATATTATGAAATTTCAAATGTTAATATAAAGAAAGGACCAGTGTGATTTAAATTGTAAATTTACATATTTTGCTTGTGAATTTTTAGTGGTATGCTTGGCTAGGGGTGTGCCGGGGGCGTGATTAGGGGTGTGGCATGGGCGTGGCTTAAAGTGTCCCTCTTTTTCATCTCAAAAAGATGGGAGGTATGCCATATTATTGAGATGCAGAAAAGAATCACTGTATATAGATTTATTTTATGTTTCACTTTTTTGAAGTGAAATTATAAATATTTGAGAGACGCAACAGTTATCACACAACACATACTTTCTACAGTGAAGATATCTTTGCATATCTGAAGCAAAATACAAAGTTTAAAGACGTGCAGGTACTACATGCTCTTTTTGTCTGCTGCTGCGTTAGCACTTTCATTCTTTTCCCTCAGAGGTCACCTCTACAGAAAAGGCTCCGGCCTGCTTCTCAGGAAGGGTTTCCATCAGCACATTTTCCGAATGTAGCCACACACCAGCAAGTTTCATGAATAAACCATAAGAACTGAATTCCACCACTGAAAGCATGCTGTAGACCTGAATTTGGAAAATGCAGGTTATGACATTCTTTTTGTATCCCTGTGTAAACTCTCTTGATGGTTTTCATTATCAGCTGTGCACTGTATTTTAAACAGCAATTCCACACATGAATTGCAATGTTAATTAAAATAACACAGTTTTGCTGTTATGAAATTAGATATAAATAGGTAATATAAAAGATGGAAAATAAGCTCAATAGTACAGCTTATGCGCAAAACAAACAATACACAAATGGATAAAATCGAAATGGTTTCTTGGAAAAGTCCATATAAACCATAATCTAAATATGGTTAATATTGACTCAACATATCCAACTTACCAAATTACTGTCTTGAAACACTTTGCCCTTATTCAATTTACTTTTTCTCCAAAGGTTTCGCCTCAGTGATATTTTCACACCTTATCACCACCAGCACTTCTTCTTGAAGAAGAAGTGTGGATGAAGAAATAAAGAAGGCAGGGACATCATAGGCTGAGATAGAAAAAATAGCCCAGGACAGAAACTGGTGGTATACATTTGTGGAGGCCTTTTGATCCAGTGGGAGACATAGGATTAAGTAGGTAGTAGTAAGTAAGTCTCATCAACTGCAAGCAAGAAAATAGAATGATTTTGACAGTTCTTTTTCACCTTTTGGTACTTTTTCAGGGTAGCAGGAAAAAAGGGCGCCGGCTGAGGGTGGACGAAAAGGGCGCCACCATAGACTTTAATGCAATTATAGTTAATACGGCGAAGAAAGCAGAAAAAGGGCGCCCGATAAATATCGTTAACAACATTAGAACATTATAGTTTTTGAAGTATGTTATTGTTTTCGAAGCTAGCAACGTTATAGTTTTTGTCATATTATTTTGTTTATATTTACAAATTTTATGTTATCAAAGATATTATCGTTACTATCATATTATTTTGTTTAGGTTTACAAATTTTACGTTATCAAAGATATTATCGTTACTATGTGTAAAAGGGTGTTTCTGCAGAGGGATTGGTTAGGGTTAGGCACCACCAGGGGGAGTGGTTAGGTTTAGGCACCACCCAGGCGGCAGTTAGTTTTAGGCAACACCAGGGGGGTGGTTAGGGTTAGGCACAATTGGGGGGGGTTAGGCACCATTGGGGGGGTTAGGGTTAGGCCCCACCCCCTCGGTGGTTAGGGTTAGGCGTGAGTCTGCGACCAGTGGAGTGGTTAGTTTTAGGCACCACCAGGGGAGGGTTCTGTGTGAGAGTAGGGTTGGGTTAAGCTGTATTGTTGAATTACGTAACGATATTTAACATTAATATATTTTCGTTATTATTTCTCCTCTGTTTTTACAATGGTATTTATCGTTAACAAAGCTTGACAACAAGGTTTATCTTTATCAGATTTCGTTAATAACCGGCGCCATTTCGTTATCAACTCGGGCCCTTTTTTTACAGCGCCCTTTTTTCATGCACGCTTTTTCAGTTGTTCCAGTTATTTTAAACAGAAAAAAAATAGTTTCCAAAGAGAAAAAACTTAGGAGAAAATGTAAATTGAAAAGGACTACAGTGTTCACAGCCAAATATTACAACAGTGTAATAATGTTGAAAACCCTCTTTCCTGATGCCTAACCTTAACTATCTCCCCCCAAAAATTGAACAGATCAGAGGCGCTGCAGAAGTTTGGCCACCGCCATAGGTGCTATACAAGTATCATTTATAGGCGGAACATTGGGTCCCCGATAAATAGCGTGCACCGAGGCTGCATACTATGGAAACTGTGGCTACAAATAGCCGGCCCAATATTTGTAGCCACAATCTGAATAGCAGGAGACCCCAGCGTCTGTTATTTATCAGGCGCCCAAATTTTCTGTTTTTCAAATTGCTTTGATCACATGAACAATAATATAAATGATAAATGTTACCAGACTCCAAAATTTCTGCTTGCTAATTACCACTGGTGCCAATGGCGGCGCCCAAATTGTCCATTTACCTCCAGCGGACAAATTTCCTGTTGTTTCTTTTTTTTTTTTTTTCAAACTCAGATGCATTTTTGATATGGAAAGTTTATCAGCTTATGGTCTAGTCGCTTGGACGCCCAAACTAGCGCTGAACAATGCCTTCATCATTGTTTGAGCCATACATAGTTGAGATTTTATTTATTTCACTATATTTATGTCTATGCGTGCTTCAGAAACCATAAACTCCTCCCTTCCCTTACGCAACCCTCCCCATTCCGGGATTAACCACGTCTTACCATATCCTGTATCCCCTATATCTTAAATGAAAGGGAGGTGTAATAACCTGTTGTTCTTGCTACCGAGTATGTATATACATTCAGAAACTCTTACATTCAACCAAGCATACCCTTCCTTAACCCATAACCCATCCATATTAACCTGACCCAACCCACCTGACCACCCCACTTTTCCACTCTTACCCCCACTTGTGTTATACAGTGTCGCCCCTAACCCATCTTATTATATGTATACTTATTGCTTTTCCATATAATTTTTTGTAATTGAAAGCCAGGTGTCCCTATAGGATTTGACCCATTGAGTACAATCTAAGTCAGGTGTGTGATCTGCTGTGTCGCTAATTTCACTGCCACACAACAGATCCATTCTGCTCAACCAGTCATCGAGATGGGGGGGGGGGGGGGGGAGTCTTTCCATTTTCTACTATCATTCTTTTTGCGACTTTTGTTCCTAGCTCTTTAATTGGAGCACTTTCTTTACTATCGCCTGCTTTAGATGTGCCAAAAATAGCTTCACTTGGAGAAAGTTTAAAGCTCCCTTCTAGCAGGTTTTTACAGAAACATATTATACTATCCCAAAAGGTCTTTGATATAGGACATGTCCACCACATGTGCAGTTCGGACCCGTCCACCTGCCCACACCTCCAGAACAATTCTCTTTGTTTGGAAAAATTTTGTATACTTTCCGGGGTAATGTACCATCTAGCAATGGTCTTGTATTGGGTAAGCTGGAGATCTATATCCGGGATCATCCAATTTTTTGCCAAATCGTGTGCCATTTACTTTTAAGCGAAAGGCCGAGGCCTCTTTCCCAATCTTTACAATAGTGTGGAGTAAAATTTTGACTTTCTCCTTGGCAAAGAAGTCTATTAAGTTTGGATAATGCTTTGTCCATTTTTTTATTAAGGAGAATATGTTTTTCAAAAATATTTGGGTCATTCCTTAATCTGACAAACTTGAATTTTAATTTATGTATGAAACTTCTCGCTTGCATTGTACCCCAAGTCTCCTTTTGCCTGTGATTGTTTAATATGCCAGGTATCCCCAATGCAGGATTTCCCCAGAGATCGATAATGAAACAAATTTCCTGTTGTTGACGAACTTTGAATTCAAGATTAATGCCTTTGTTAACTGCATGACCGTTTACTTCTTTTGCACGTCTTTGCTTGGGATGACTGTTTGGATGCTGCTATATTGATGCAATATCTACTCAACTTGTTTGTAAAACCAGCATATCTCCTGTGATCTTGATGGCTTGTCTTGAGGAACATTCCAAAGTAATTATTTGTTCCAGGAGATATTGTGATTTTAAAGTATTATGTGTATTGCATTCATTATATATGTTTGTATAGAAGTATTTTCTATACTTCTAGGGCCATATGCAATTCACTTTTTCTCTTGAGATTTCTCCTTGGTGAGATTTTCACACCTTAAAATAAAATGCCTTTTAAACCGCCAGCAATCAAATACTGAAAATAATTTTTACTGTAATTTTTCAACCAGTTTTTGGTACTTTTTCAATTACATAGTGCTAAAAAGTTATTTTAAATTGAAGATGAAAAAATATTTCCTAGGAGAAAACTCAGGAGAAAAAGTGAAGTGCATATGGGCCCTAGGCCCATATGCAATTAACTTTCTCTCGGGGTGTTATCTCCTTGGTGATATTTTTAACTTGTAGATAAAATGCCTTTTATGCCACTAGAAAGCAAGAAAATACTCCAAATAATTTTGATAGTACTTTTCCACCTACTTATTGGTACTTTAGTAGTTGAAAACTGCTGGAAAGTTATTTTAAATTGAAAATGAAAAATTAACTCCTAGGAGAAAACTCAGGTGATAAAGTGAATTGCATATGGGTCCTAGTGTTTATTATTTGTTTTTAGCTACTGCTAAACATACAACTCATTGGCCTATATGCAATTCACTTTTTCACCTGAGTTATCGCCTAGAAGATCATTTTCATCTTCTCTTTAAACAAACTTTTCAGCATTTTACAATTGAAGGAGTACCC
Organism: Hyperolius riggenbachi; assembly: GCF_040937935.1. Classification (NCBI taxonomy): domain Eukaryota; kingdom Metazoa; phylum Chordata; class Amphibia; order Anura; family Hyperoliidae; genus Hyperolius; species Hyperolius riggenbachi. The sequence continues at coordinate 185,031,022 of NC_090648.1, read as the reverse complement.
AAACGTTGATGAAAAAGTACTATTACATTTATTTTGAGTATTTTTTTGCTTGCTGGTGGCATAAAATGTATTTTATGACAAGTTGTGAAAATATCCCTGAGGAGAAAACTCAGGAGAAAAAGTGAATTGCATATGGGCCCTTATCTCATAAGTTTATTTTTCACTTCAGGGCCCATATGAAATTAACTTTTTCTCCTAAGTTTTCTCTTAGGTGATATTTTTAAACTTGTCAATAAAATGCCTTTTAAGCCACCAGCAAGCAAGAAAATGCTTAAAATAAATTTGATAGTGCCTTTTCACCTACTTTTAGGTACTTTTTCAATTATACAATGCCAAAAATCTATTTTAAAAAGATGTTGAAAAATTATCTCCTAGGAGAAAACTCAGGTGAAAAAGTGAATTGCATATGGCCCCAGGTGCACTTTAACCTTTTAGCAGTAGAGATGTCAGCAACCAGCTCGCGAGCTGCTCGCCACGAATAGCGGGCTCTGTACTACTTCCGGGTCGCAATGTCGCCTGCCCTGTACTACTTCCGGGTCGCAATGTCGCCTGCCCTGTACTACTTCCGGGTCGCCTGCCCATGTCTGCACGCGTCCTTTAGTACGCATGCACCGGCCCAGCAGTGCGCGTCCCGTCGGGCCAGGTCATGCGTACTTAAGGACGCGTGCAGACACGGGAAGGTGTACTACTCCGGGACATTGCGACCCGGAAATAGTACGTGGCCAGAATGCCCATAGAGATTCGCTGGCGAGCTGTTCGCTAGCATATCTATTTAGCTGCCAAATTTTTCCTACCCCTGGGGAAGTGTCCTTCCCCCAGCCTGGCAGGCTCAGCAGGGTATGTGGCGGCAGGGTAGAGTGGCAGCATGGAGCTCTCATATATATCTGTTAGGACGGCTTCTTCTTCCTCCACCAAGGCGGCAACTTACTCCCAACATGTCTTCTCAGTTCTGATCACATGATATAACATGTGACCAGGATCCAAGAGACCGTGTCAACAGTACTGCACCACCCGGTGATGGAAGAGTCTCTCCCTTCACCTCTTTTCCACCACCGGATGGCGCTGTAATGCTGACATGGTGTCCTGGATCCCAATAACATCATATCATGTGATCGGGACCCAGAAGACCTGCCAGAAGTTCAGAGCTGCCAGTGGAGGAAGAGAAGAAGCCGTCCAGGAAAATAGAACTGCTTACTGCCATGCATTCGTTTGGCTGCACTAGGCAGCCAAACAAGATATGCCAACAGAGGCTCGCACTGCACAAGCAGCTTTCAAAAGAAACATTTTGTTTGAAGCCGCTAATGGGTTAAGAGTATTGCAGACCTTGGACAATAACACAAAAGGTTATGAATAGTAGAAAAAAGTATGGCAAAGGCACTGGAAGAGGGGAGAATGGAGAAGCATTAGAATTACAGGAAACACTATCCAGGGCAATTACTGTCCCATATGTTACCTTATGGACAGCTTCATAACTGAAATAAAAACCTACACTTGATCAGACCAGGCAGAATTCCCATAAAATGGTGGTTATAGGCATGACCTGTTTCAAGCAACATATTAATAAGAATGCAGTAGTGCGAGCAGAGGTAGCCCTCTTAGCGTGTCATTTCTTTGCTTCTCAACATGTAGTAATACTGTTCCCAGCTGCTCACACATATGACAGATTTTTACTTACCGACAATACAGTCATTAAAGAACAGCCTCGAAATAAGAAGCTGAACTTAGTCAACCCAAGCGCAGTTCACAGAAATTGGTTGTTACAGACATGACATGTTCCAGACAACATATAAATAATGAAATATACTCAGCCAAGCAGACCAGAAGGAACCCTGCTCGTGTGTCACATATATCTGTGATTCTCAACATGTGGTAATAATATTTCTAATTACTGATGTATGGTGACAGCTGTTACATACAGATAATCAAGTCATGTGAACTTGAAATAAAAAAACTCTGACTTGCGATTACATTTGTAGTGAATTTACCGGGATGCCCACACAAGACTAATAACAGAAAATAATAAGTTCAAATAATAAAAAAAAAAGTTTTGAATCAGGATGATGCCGTTTAATCGCTAACTAAAATAAAAAACAAGCTGTTTATTGTCACATAATGACTGTTAAGCACTCCACACAGTCTTGTGCATTTGTCAGTCATGACTCCACCTGCAGGACTTAAAATCTTGTCAGAGATGAAGCTGAAATGGGGGTACCATATCCCAGGCCTCAATGACATACTTGGCTAGCTCAAGCTATTGGTCTTGTTTGCCCACTCATTGCCGTGTGATGTCTGTCCACATTGCATCTGGAACAACCAACGAATTCCCCTCCTCAAGTCAGAACAGCGTAACACCTGGAGTCAGAGAGTTGATACCTCTCTGGGAATTCCTTGGCTAGCTTCCTCCTCAGCGTTTGAGCAGAGAAGACCCAGATAAGCTCATAATCCCCGAGAACCATTAGGAAGGGGCTAACAGAAACCAAAAAGCTCTCTTACTAAAAAGCAACACACTATATTATTTTGCCTGCTTAAACAGAAGGTACTTGTGATAATTTAGCTTTAAGTGAGCAAATGTGGTTTCCCATGATGCATCACTCCTGAATATGCAAATAATCTCCTTGTGCCCCTGAAAGCCAGACACATACCTGGTGTATTGTGAGCTATACAGAATCCTGCTAGTTCTCTCCATTATCTCACTGAGTAACTTGTGTCACCATTCACAGAGCACTTACTCTCAGAGTAAAATTTACTAAGGCATCTACAGGCAGCTCCAAGCATCTCCAGTGGGGAATGGGGATAAGATAAGTAATTCAGCAAAGCATGACCACATGGTTTTAAAAAATGTTCTTCTATTATTTGATAAATAATAGCATCCTTTGCCTGTGTCACAGCGTACAGCAATATTGCGGTTACTATGGGCAGTGTATAGGACGAGTTACGCTATTGAAAGAGGGAGAAGGTCCGCACTTGAGTTACGCTATTAGCGTGACCAACTGTACTTGAGTACCGAAAACATTACCAAGGTGGCATGCATTGCTAATGGTAACGCTCGTTAATAACATGCATTACTGTAGCAACACTCGCAGTACTCGCGTACCACGGGTTGTGCTAATAGCAAAAGTGTCGATAATAATGGTAATATTGCTGTGCGCTGTCTGGGCACAGCAATATTACCGCAGTTTAGTGCATCAACCCCCATGAAACACAGTAGTGATTGCTGAAACATCAGTTAATTAGCAGCTGTGTGATTGCGTCTCCAGCAGGCTCCCACTGTAAGACGTTTCTTTTTAAACAACATAGACTATGCTAGATTTCTTCTTTATTTGTTTTATTATTATGTTTACAATTGCAATCTCTGTCCAGGTTACAGAGACTTAGGCCACTTCCTGCCACATCGAAAAGTAAGAAAAATCAAAACGAAGATGTGAAAAGAAAGAAGTGAAACTTGTATGACAGTAGGTGGATTTACCATATTGATAGATTGCATTGAAGTGCGACTTCATGAAACTGTAATACACCCAGCCACCTGGAGCCAAGACGCCGAGGAAAGTCTTGTTCATTTAGAAGTTGTGCACGATGCATGGAATGGTACTTGGTGCCACTGAATCCTTACGGGAAAACAATCAGTTCAGATGGACTAATCCAGAAACAATATTGCCCTTGTTTCTCCCTTTCAGTTCCTGCTCTCTGTTCTTTAAAGATGAGCTGTCAGTCAAACTATCTCAGAAAACACATATAGAAGTAGATAAATACTTGCTCTACTTACATAACATATGTATTCCACGTGTTGATTTTAGTGATTTTTCTATAGTAAAAATAAAGAAGAGAGAGAATCCTTAGGATTTTCGATCTTAACTGTTTCTATCTTGAAGCCAGTCCTGATGTAATTTCCTCCCTTAATCTCCTCTGCCTGATTGTGTATGCATTGCCCGCCCTCCTCCCAGTCTTCAGGCACTCCCACCCAGCTCTGCAATACAAAGTGCATGGTTATTGTGTGACTGCAGTGCTGGTATATTTTACTTTACTCAGCTTCTCAGCATGAGAAATATTGGCCAATCAGAAAGGAACAGAGGTGTGGGAGGGGAAAACAGGAGGAAAAGAGGCTTCAGCCAATCAGGCTGCATTAGTTATGTCTGAGGGGAAAAGGGGAGGAAAGTAAGGAATAAAAAAAGAAACCCCAGCATGCCCTTCAACTTCCTTTGCGCGGCAGATGTACCAAATAAGAGCCAGGGAAACTGGGGAATAGTGTTTCAGAAAAGTAAGGTTTTTAACTTTTGGATTGCCTAGTTAGCATCCTTATTACTTGTTTACCAGTTAATAATAAAGCATCGATTTTTGATTGTATGCACAACAGTTACACTTTAAAGGACAACTGAAGTGGGAGGTATATGGAGGCTGCCATATGTATTTCCTTTCAAGTAATTGTAGTTGCCTGGCAGTCCTGCTGATTTATTTGGCAGCAGTAGTGTCTGAATCACACCATAAACAAGAATGCAGCTGATCTGGTCAGATCTGACAAAAATGTCAGAAACAACTGATCTGCTGCATGCTTGTTAAGGATCTATGGCTAAAAGTATTCGAGGCAGAGGATCAGCAGGATAGCCAGACATCTGGTATTGATTAAAAGTAAATAAATATGGCAGCCTCCGTATACCTCTCACTTCAGGTTCCCTTTAAAGTGGATCCGAGATAAACTTTTACTCATTGCATAATTGTGTTCCTTTCATATAGTTTATAGGGCATTCCTCAAAGCAAATACTTTTTTGTTTTGTTTTAATACTCAAATTCCCTATAAACTAAACAAGCCTTGCCCACAGCTTCTTCAGATTGCCTTGGCACTCTGAACCTTAGTAGCGAGGGCTTATGGGAGCTCAGTCTGGGCAACAGGAGGTTACTAGCCAGAGATTTCATAGGCAGAGGAGAGCAGGGAGGAGGCAGTGGCGGCTCCAGGATTTTTTTTTGAGGGGGGGGGGGGTGCTATGCAGGTGCTGGGTAGCTGATGACCCGCGAAGTGCGCCGTGGCAAAAAGTGGGCATGGCTATAACCTAAATGGCCATAACCGGGTGAGGTCGGAGCTAGCTGTAATTTTAAAGTGAAGCACAAAGACAGTAGGCCCAAGTTTTGGTGACCCTTTCCCCAGAAAATTCACATAAGGTTGTGCAGGTTTTCTCCAGAAAATACATGTAATGTGAGCAGATTTGCCCAGAAAACACGTTCAATCATGTCGGCAGATTTGCCCAGAAAACACGTTCAATCATGTCGGCAGATTTGCCCATAACATAGAGAATGTCGGCAGGCCAGCAGCAGATTTGACCACAAAATACATCTGTTAAATAAAAAAAACCATTTACTCACCTGCAGAAGACCTCCTGTCCTGGCCTCCGTCCTGCACGCAGCTCCCACGATCCTCTACAGCCAGCCAGCAACGTTCCTGACTTGCTGAGCTGAAACTCCGGCGCTGAGAGCAGGGCTATGGGAAAATGGCACCCGAAGCCCTGCACTGCAGACTCGAAGACTCCAGAACAGGGCTTCAGACACCATTTTACCGTAGCCCTGCTCTGCAGCTGCCGGAGCTGCGCTGTGAGCTGCGGGCAGCTGCTGCCGGTTTACCGACGCAGCGTCTATCAGATGCCGAAAGTCAGTTCACGCTGGGGGGTGCTGCGACAATTTTAGGGGGTGCTTCAGCACCCCAAAGCACCCCTCTGGTGCCGCCCATGGGAGGAGGAGAGGGGAGTGAAGTTTTCACAGACTGAGGGCTGGAGATGCAGAGCAGCTTGCCTGTGTAATGTGACAAACAGAACATGGCCGCTCTCATTGGATCACAGGAATAAATAACCTTAAACTGTCGAAGCTGTTTGCAGCTAGATTTGCTGTGTAAACTATCTAAACTTTAGATATTTTCATCTCGGATCTGCTTTAAGTCAATGCAGACAGTCTGGTGAGTATTGCAGAGCAGTAAACAGACATTATTATCCCATTCGTTTCCGGTGTTCCCCTGTTTTTTCCTGACTTGGGATTCTTGGTCCATGATTGCAGGGCCGGCGCTACCATTAAGGCAAAGGAGGCAGCTGCCCCAGGGCCCCAGAGCTTGTAGGGGCCCCCAGTGGCTACAAGAGGAAAAAAAAAATTTCAAATCGGCCTTATAGTTTTTGAGAAAATCGGCTTTAAAGTTTCAAAGGAAAAAAAATTAAAAAACACATTTAAAAACCTGCCGACTTTAATGGTTAATAGCAAATCCACCTTAAATGCTAGTAACCCTAAATGTACATGATATGTTAAGGAGATCATTAGGAAAAGGGGAAAAAACTATTTTTACAAAAGACCTTATAGTTTTTGAGCAAATCGATTTTAAAGATTAGAAGGAAAAAAGTATAGTTTTAAATGCGGTAAATGTCACTTTTAGTAGCAAACCTAACGGTAGTGTAATTTTACATGCATCAAACGAAAGCACAATAAATTTCCTGACGGGGTTTCCAGGGGGTCTATACGCAGCCGCAGCGCTTTGGCCAGGGATCGCTATACAGCTGCAATATTTTTTTATGTTTAGAGTGTGGGAATTTTTTTTTTTTAAATTATGTGGGGTCCCCCCTCCTGAAACTTTTTAACCCCTTGTCCCCATGCAGGCTGGGATAGACAGAATGTGGAGCTCTGACCGATTGGGACTTCACACCCTGACTATACCAGCTGCAAAAAAGGTTCCCTAATGCCGATTTTTGTTCCGGGGTATATGTTGGGGGGCCCCCCCAGGTTTATTTTGCCCTGGGGCCCCATTGTTGCTTAAACCGGCCCTGCATGATTGTCTGCCGTGCCCATCTGCCTGTGCTATGACTACACCAGTTTGCCTTCTGTCCTGACCATACACCTGTTTGCTACTTGCCCGTATGTTTAGCCTGTTCATTATAATTATGACTGCCTAACAGTTTAGTATTCTGCTAGTGCCTATCCTTCTTGTCAGCTGTCGCCAAACACAAGTGCTGCATCCCAGGAGAAGCTGTGCAGCCAAAACCAACCCTGCTTGCAGTTCTGTCTATGTATCTTCCTATACAGCATTTTTAAAGCTTCGCACCCATTTAAATATTTGATCATAGATCAACATTTCCCAGCCTAACCCTAAAGGTAGCCATACACTGGTCGATTTGCCATCAGATTCGACCAACAGACAGATCCCTATCTGATCGAATCTGATCAGAGAGGGATTGTATGGCTACCTTTACTGCAAACAGATTGTGAACCGATTTTAGCCTGAAACCGATCACAATCTGTTGTGGTGGTGCTGCCGCCGCTCCCCCCGCCCGCATACATTACCTGCTCCGCTGGTGCGACTGCCCCTGGTCACCGCTCTTCTTCTCCGTCTCCGCTCTGGTCTGCTCTGGTCTCCGGCATGCTTCCCTTCTTGCTGTCTGGGGGAAGTTTAAACAGTAGAGCGCCCTCTACTGTTTAAACTTCCTGCCGGGACAGGAAGAAGGGAAGCATGCCGGAGACCAGACCAGAGCGGAGACGGAGAAGAGCGGAGACCCGGAAGTCGTGCCGGCGGAGCAGGTAATGTATGCGGCTCTATTGCGTCGGTCGTCGGGGCACTCGAACGCCGCTAGCGATGCGCTCTTTACCTGCGGGCGATCGACGATTATTTTCCGCACGGCGCGATCGATCGACGGGCTCGGACGGAATGGATCGAAATTCGGCGTGTAGCGTGAACGATTGGCAGCAGATTCGATCCCAGTGATCGAATCTGCTGTTGAAACGGGCGCAAATCGGGCCAGTGTATGGCCACCTTAATACTTTGCTGGTTGCCACGTGTGGCAGCACATAATTGTTCTTCGTACCTTGCTTTAGCTAGATCAATCACAAACTAGTTAACACATTGACAAACAAGAAGTCTGGTGAGTGAGCATAATATATGACTTAATCAAAGTATTTAATTACTGAAGACAGTTTGGTCCAGCATGCATATTGAATTTCTCATTTTCGTCTAACAAATCTGGGTCCATGTCACCATACTGCTTCTAAGTAAATTAATACCAACCTCCATGTAGCTCACTACAAGGAATTTATTGCCTGTTTCCTGCAACCTCCAACCCTCCCAGGTTTGTCAGTACCAGGTCCCCCTGCAAGGCCGCAGATGAAGGCATGCATCTTAATAACACAACTTTAAAGCTCATTTGTTTTTTACGAGCCAGTCAGCACTAGCGTATTACTTGAATTTCTGATGAATTGCATTGGTTAGCAAGACTATTATCATTCATGTAATTAAAACCTCTCCTGGAAGAAGTATGTGCCTCGGAGTTCAAACAGAGCGCTGTCACCAATCCTACTTTACATGCGTGACAATCTGAAGACTGATTATGCTTTGCTAAGCGTATGCACATTTTAAGCAACAACAACAAAAAAAAGAGAAAAAAAAAGAAAAAACAACAAATTGTGTCTCAGCCATGCTTCTTAACAGTCGATCCTGTATTGTTCTTGAAGAGAAAAACTAGCATAGTCTGCGTGGTTCCAGTCAAAATGGGTTGTTGAATTATTGTGACAACGGTAAACAAGTAATTGGTTTCGCATGTCATTGCGCTGCGCCTCCAGCTCCTTACTAAGTCTTGGTTCCATCTCAGACCTTCGTGACCTAAAAACAACCAAAAGTACACTGCGAGCAACCATGAATAAAACACAAGCTTGTCAAGCTGAAGACACCTGCTCCCAGCAGGGGTGCTACTTATGAACCGCCAAGTCTTTTGTTTCAGCCTTGAGATTCGATGATGTTTCCATCTGGTACATGCCATCTCAAGCACTGTTTTCACTACTGTAAAGTTACCCGTAAGTAAATATGACATGATAGCCACATCCACAGACGGTATAAATCTACAACACATAATGTCTTTTTTTTTCCTTTTTTACATTGATATAGTTTCAACACAACAGTTCTGAAGGATGAGATCCTGTATAACTTTACAACGTTCTCACCAGGGGAGAGACAGTCCAGGTGTTGTTCCAAGAAAAATATCTCACTGTTACATTCCAAACGACTCTGTATTAAAGCGTTAAAGTCGTTTCATGCCAGCAGGCTTTGAAAAGTAAAAAAATTCAAAGCTTGCAGAGCACTATTCCAGAAGCAATAATTTATTCAGTGCATTTCTTACTGCATTCTAATAATGGCCTAAAGAAAAGCTTAGTAATTTCAGGCTTGATCATTATGAAATAATTCACCCGCATTTCCTTGATAACAGTTTTTAGTCAATTAGGATAAGAGAAGGAGTTGGCAGTACTAGTAGGTGTTAATCTGACATCTGACATTTCTTACATTCCACTCTAGAAAATACCAAACTAAATAATAAAGAAGGTTCTCTCATTGGTTCATTTTTGGTTTCATAGCATTTTAATCTGCAGACCTGCTAACAAGAGGCTTCTGACCAGGCTGTCTCCTGAGCTGGGATAAACAGGCATTACAGATGAACTCTGTTCTCCATCAGTATAAACAGGGCCCCACCCGGGCCTGCATTTCCAGGACTCACAACTGCTCCACACGGCACACAGTGACATCTGTTTACATGACGGCCCTCCCAGCCACCGACTCCTGACTTACATCATGGAAGCAGTAGCATCACTGGGTAATATAGTCTCCCAACATATGGACTATTCTTTGTCAGGCAGACTGTGGGGCACAGCATACTGTATCCCAGCTTTTGCAGTGCCCTTTTGACATCTTGCAGCTTTCCAGTGTCCATGTAGTGTAATTCTTGGCTCAACCTCTCCCCTTTAACCACTTCACCTCCCTTGCTACGCTTATCTACTCCCCACAAAACTTTACTTGAAGCTCAGGGGAGTAAATATGCGTACTTGTGGTAAACAGTGTGCTGTATGCCCAATAAGCTATTTGATTATGTATATAGGGTATCATTTTAACCGTGACAAGTGAGAGAATAGATTTTGTGGTGTTTGAAAACTGAGGGCTAAGTCATGTGATTTTTTTTACCGGAAAACTGAATGAAAAGCAATAAAACTGTTATTTTCATGTACTCTATACCCCTAAATAAATACTTGTAAAAAAAAACAAAAGTGACAGCATTGAAAAGAGAATACATAGTTACCCTAGGGATTTAGCTTTTAAAATATGTATGCCATGGGAGTGTATTACTGTTAATCATGAAGATAAGGGCTTTTAATTACTGATAGAGTACAATGAGAAAACAAAAAACACAAACCAGAAACTAATATATTATCGCCATACATTGTACTAGGAACATTATTTAAATGTTGACATAACCAGGACAAATTAGCAAATACAATGTGTGGGTTTTACCTATGGTAACATTGTTTATTTGAAAACTATAGTGGATGGAAATGGAGAAATAGTGTATTTTTTCTTTTTATTCCTCATTTTTCCCTTTAACCACCTGAGCGGTCTGGACGAGCTCAGCTCGTCCAACACCGCCGGAGGCTGCCGCTCAGGCCCTGCTGGGCCGATTTACATCAAATAAAAAGCAGCACACGCAGCCGGCACTTTGCCAGCCGCGTGTGCTGCCTGATCGCCGCCGCTCTGCGGCGATCCGCCGCGAGCAGCGGCGAAAGAGGGTCCCCCCAGCCGCCCGAGCCCTGCGCAGCCGGAACAAAAAGTTCCGGCCAGCGCTAAGGGCTGGATCGGAGGCGGCTGACGTCAGGACGTCGGCTGACGTCGATGACGTCACTCCGCTCGTCGCTATGGCGACGATATAAGCAAAACAAGGAAGGCCGCTCATTGCGGCCTTCCTTGTTTATTCTGGGCGCCGGAGGCGATCGGAAGATCGCCTCCGGAGCGCCCTCTAGTGGGCTTTCATGCAGCCAACTTTCAGTTGGCTGCATGAAATAGTTTTTTTTTTATTTTAAAAAAACCCTCCCGCAGCCACCCTGGCGATTTAATCAGAACGCCAGGGTGGTTAAAATGCACAGATAATAACATAATTACTAAAAGCAAATATCACCCTCACAAAGCATAATTTGTGGCAAAAAAAAACAAGATATAGATCATTTACATCTGATGAGTAGCAATAAAGTTATTGGTGAATGAATGGGAGGAGCGCTGAAATGTCAAAATTGCTCTGGTTTTTAAGCAAAAAACCCTGTGGTGCTGAAGTGGTTAAACTCTCCACAGAGTGTGTTTTTTCGCCTAAGGCACCAGATATGTCAGAAACCCTCCACACATCTGCCTATGCAATCTGTACCAAAACACATCAACAACTCGGGAGAAATCGGGTATAGGAATACAAAACACTGGGACTGGAACGCAGTCCTTATTGGCCCTTCTCTATGGTACTATTGTACCTAAAATATAAAGTTTAATAATCACAAGAATAAAATCAGGCTAAACAAACACTGACCACCACCCATCTTAAATATGGGACAGGTATTGTAACCTATAGTGCTAATGCTTCCAGCACAAAAATCCAATCATTCAGGCAAGTGTGTCAGGTTCTATACATCAGGGGAGAGCAACCTCTGCCTCTGACATTAGTTTAAATGGACCTGCACACAATATTGTTATATAATATTGGACATAAGGATGCAAGTCAGAGGCTGACTTGGGCTATTTACAATGTCACTTTGAACAATGCACATATTTAGCACTGCACTATATTTGTTTTCCCTAATGAAGCCTAGTTAGTGTATAGGCGAAACCTGCTGGAATTTATGTAGATTGGGGTGTTGTTTTCAATGTACTAATCAGGTACATTGTGTGGTTGATAACATCTCTTTGAACTAGAGGGGAAGTCAGCTACCATTGACTCTACTGAACCAATTCTCTTTTTAGTCATAATGCTTTTTGCTGCAAGCGGCAGAAATAGTTCCAGTGATGCAGAGGTGAAGCAGACTCTAAAGCGCATTGCTGAGTGGTACCAGCAATACTATACAGCAGGCATTTGCATCGGAGTTTATCTATTTAGATTGTTGCAGTGGCAATGAGGCATGCATGCACCGATCAGCCGAAAAACAGTGTCATACTTTCTGTCCGGCAGGGAGCAGGTCATTATTCGGGGGGCGGAGCAATACACATTACCCTGCAGGGTAATTTGCTAGCAGAAATGGTGCAGTGCAATTGTCCTGCCTCTGGCTCTCATCGCAGGACAATCGCACTGCACCATAAGTAAAGCTAGCATCCATAGAAAATGTATACCTTTTTTGACAAGATAGAAGCAATAGCATGTAAAAAATACCTTCAGTTTTAGCATATTTCTGTTTATATCACACTGTTTGTGGAGAGTTTCATTTGCATTTGTGCAGCATCTGATTTACATTTTCTTAGTGGTTGGTCTCAGCCACCCACTGATTTCAAAACAATCGGGAAAGGACAATAAACTCTGGACAATAAAAAAGGCTTGGTTTAGAGAAGCAGAAAATAAAGTGAACAAGTATAAATAAGATCAAAAAAACAAAGTTTGTGTTTAAGAGCCATCCAAAATGTTTTCGGGAAAAAAACAGATCAAATGCAAAAAAAAAATGAATCCTGTACACAAGCACTTTGTTCCTAATAAGTTGATGGATATTATCATTACTATTACCATAATTATTATTATACATTTTATTTCATGCAGGTTTTTTTTTGTTTTGTGTTTTGTTTTTTTGCAGCACTTAACATGAAGAACACTGAAGTAACATCAATAACTGCCCCCCAGAGGGGCTCACAATCTAAAGTCCCTACTAATTTTTTTATGTATTTATTCTAGCGAGAGAGCGAGAGGACCAATTAACATTTTGTTAGGTTTTTGGTTTGTTGGATGAGGACATACAAAGAAACAGGAAGAACATGCAAACTCTATACCAGTGTTTGGGAACTGAACCCACAAGCTAAGAATGTTCACCACTGGACTGCAGCCTTCCAACACTACAGCTCATACTGCAGCATGCTGGCCGTGATTTATTGTATGCTTAGATAAATTATAAATTAAATTCAGGTTTATAGATTAGCTCCCACAGGCACTAATGCAAAGCGTGCCACAAGACCCCACTACATGTCATTAATTGCTGTCATCATGCAAACAGATGCCCTTACACATCACAACAAACTTGTCAGCAAGAAAGGCTCTTCTAACCCACAAACACAACATGATTATGTTTCTAGGGAAGGAAAATCGAGTGGTTACAACAAGCCCAGTCACTTTTTGCTACCTTAGCTGACCCTATTGCTACAATAACAGAATTTGTACAGCACTCTATGTACAGTAAGCAATGTGTTACCATCTGCTTTGTAAACACACAAAATATGATATCAAATATACATAAATATGGCCAAATATCAGAAATCCAGATGTTTCAGCAAAGTGTGTGGGTTGTACAGGTGAAACTAAAAGCAAACATAATTTTCACCAACAGACCTGGAAATCATAGAGTGATTTCTAATGGTTCTTGGAAAGGTGAGGCAGTCATCAACTAGCTGTGGGAGCTAATTGCACTTTGTAAATGGTGTAATTAGAGGAATACTAACCATACACCTACTCTATAAAGGATGTGTAAAAGTTAATGCTGAAAAACTTGCTGTGGAAAGGAAATGGCTAAATTAAGCATATGAATGGATTGTGTGGAGGCTTAAAAGTGAGCAATGATTAAAAAAATGGTCACCAAATTATTAAAAATGCTGATCGCATGTAAAAAATGTTTTTTTACCTGAGCACCATCCAGTGCTGCATCTGTCCATTGGTCCAATCAGGAAGATGATAGAATTGGGTTCCATGCTATGGCCTTGATTCATTAAGCTTAAACAGCACAAGTTAAATAATATAAATAAATAAGATGTAACTCGTACTGTTTCAGCGTGATAAGCTTCATGAATCAACCTCAATTAATTTATTCTTAGTTGGGCAGATTTTTCACCAACTGAAAACATGAGACGACATGACTGGCGTAACACTGTGAGGATTACCACTACTGGACTGGAGGTATTTGCATTCACTTTACATTGGACATCAATGATCTGGAATTTTGTGTGGAATTGTCTTGGACTATTACTAGCTCTAGTGTCAGCTACCAATAGCTGATCCCTCAAGAAACATATCTAAATTGGGTTTTCATAGGTTCCACTGGATATTGTGGAGAAGGTCATGTCTAGAGGGATGCTGGCACTATTGGTCTGTAGCATACTTGGCAATCCTTTTATAGCACAGGTGGCATTAAAATCCCATCTCCTGGTAGAAATCTAATACCTACAATGTCTCTCTCTTGTTCTTCGATCATGCCAGGTGGTGTGATCTCGCGAGGAGCGAGATTTGCAGGAAACGAGTGCTCGCGCGTTCCTTGCTGTAAACAAAGCGAGGCCATGGTGATCAGCCTGCCAGCCATGATTAGAGCTGGCAGGCTGAATCATACAAAAAAAAAACCTAACAGGTGTACAGCACTGCGATCTAGCGCAGCGCTGCACAGGGGACAGCCTTGTCACTTAACTGTCCCTTCCAACGGCTCACAATGTAATCCCTTACATAGGCTTATGCCTATGTAGGGGTAGTGTAGTTTATGTATCGCAGTATAGGGCTAGTTTAGGGGGGGGAGGGGGGAATAAAATATTTTTTTTTATTTAACAAAATTATCTTTTAAATTAATAAAAAAAAGAAAAGAAAATTGCAGCAACAATCATATACCACCAAAAGAGTGCTCTATTAGTGGGAAGAAGGAGGCACAATGGGGGACAGAAGGAGGAACAAAAGGGAACATAAGGAAGCACAAATGGGGGACAGAAGGAGGCACAAAAGGGGGACAGAAGAAGGCAGAGGGACACACACGCACACACACAGGCCCATATACAGCACTAACAATTTGCACCGCTTGTTATAGCAGAGGTGCGTCCCTCTACAAAAAATGCCCTCAGACTCAGTATAGGTAGGTAGGTAGCCAGGTATAGTTGCCCTCAGTATAGGATCTCATGTGTAGGTGCCCACAGTATAGGTAGCCAAGCCTAGGTAGTACAGTTTCCACAGTAAAGGTGTGAGGAAACGCGGAAAAGCCGCCGCGTGTGCTCAGAACAAGGCGGCTGATTCCGCATCCAACGCGGCGGTTTGCACGCGTAGGCTTACATCTGCCAGTATGGCTAAACGTGGAGAAACCACCGCATACTCTGATAGCGGTGCGGCTGGTTCCGCGTCCAGCGTGGCGGGTGGTACACAACACATGTCTGGTGTGGCTGGGACTGATAGTCCACACAAGTTCAGAAGGACGTGCGCGCGTGCTGAGAGGCAGAACTTTTATGACAGCCAGAAGGGAGTCAGCTGACCAAGCTGGTCAGCTGACGATTCAACCAGTTCCCATTGGTCCAGCACTTAGGGGAGGCGCTGGAGAGCGCTGTGCTATATATACCGGGTGCTGGTCATTCACTGGTTGTCTGCCGTTGCGATCACTACGTGGAAGCACTCAGACCTTATTGTCAGAATCTGTGTTATCATTCTGTTATACTTCAGACTAGTTCCAGGGTGTTGATGATCACGGACCTCACACCCAAGATTAGGGACTTGTGTTATCATTCTGTTATACTTCAGACTAGTTCCAGGGTGTTGATGATCAAGGGCCTCACACCCAAGATTAGGGACTTGTGTTACCATTCTGTTATACTTCAGACTAGTTCCAGGGTGTTGATGATCAAGGACCTCACACCCAAGATTAGGGACTTGTGTTACCATTCTGTTATATGTCAGACTAGTTCCAGGGTGTTGATGATCACAGAGCTCACACCCAAGACTAGGCATTGTTTATGATCTGTTATGACTTACTGCTTTCCTGACCACTCTTCTGTTCACTGATTCGGTACTTCGCTATATCTGATACTCTGTTGCCAAACCCTGCGTGCCTTAGGATTACCAAATCAGCCTCCTGTCTTTGTACTTTGTATGTCCGTGTGTTGCCGACCAGGCTCGCCCGACCTTGAGAACTATCTCCTCAGTTAAGAGATAGTTCACAGATCAGTCAGTGACATCCTCCTATTGGTGTCACTCACGCTCTGGTCCTTCCTCTCCCAGTCTGACTCCTCCCTGCGGGAGATTCTCAGGCTGCTGAAAGGTACTCATTCTCTAGTGCAGTATTCCTTACTGCCTTTGTACCTGTCCTCCTGATATTGTTCTCAAAGTATTACTGTTGCACCAAACACTCATATCACTCAGGTGTCCAGAGGTTAGTAATATATCTGATTATCGGTGATACTGCAGATCATCAATAATCAGGTATATATCTGTATTTTTGGTGATACTGCAGATCACCAATAATCAGACCCTCTCTGTGTTACACCGATCGTTACAAAAGGTAGTTAGTAGAGTAGCCCCCAGTATAGGTAGTATAGTTGCCCCAGTATACTGTAGGTAGCTAGTATAATTGCTCCAGAATAGGTAGCTAATATAATTGCCATCAGTATAGGTAGTATAGTTGCCCCCAGTATAGGTAGTATTGTTGTCCCAGTATATGTAGGTAGTATAGTTGCCCTAGTATAGGTACTATAGTTGCCCCAGTGTAGGTAGTATAGTAGCCCGATATAGGTAGCATAGTTGCCCCCAGTGTAGGTAATATGGTTTCCCCATATAGGTAGCATAGTTGCCACCAGTGTAGGTAGTATAGTTGCCCCCATACAGATAGCATAGTTGCCCCCAGTGTAGGTAGTATATTAGTCCCCATATAGGTAGCATAGTTGCCCCCAGTGTAGGTAGAATATTAGTCCCCATATAGGTAGCATAGTTGCCCCCCAGTGTAGGTAGTATATTCGTCCCCATATAGATAGCATAGTTGCCCCCCAGTGTAGGCAGTATATTCGTCCCCGTATAAGTAGCATAGTTGTCCCCAGTCAGTCAGTCCCCCTTCTGCGGCAGCGGGCCAGGCAGAGAATGACTCACCTGACTTCCATGTTCCAGCGCTGACGTCACTCTTTTCTCCCCGACTCCGCTCTATCTGTATTTAGAGCAGGGCTGCAAGAAAATGGCCGATGTCCGCATTTGTGGATATCGGCGACCATTTTCTTGTAGTCCTGCTCTAATTACAGATGGAGCGGAGGCAGGGAGAGACAGTGAGGTGGCGAGGGGAGACAGTGCGCATGTGCCCTTGAGAGCTGGCACCCTGAGCACCGCTCCGGTTGCTTAGGTCAAAGGCCGGCCCAGGCAGTGTGCCATTTCAAGTCAACTTTAAAAGTGATTTATGTGACATCGGATAATTAGCAAGATAAAAAAAATATAGGCTCCTCCAACAGAGAAAACCTTCACGCTTGGAGGGGTACAAAAACTATTTGTTTACTTACATGCCGTACAGTGATGAAGAACAGAAACTGATCAAGAAAAGCCACTTATCAGTAAAATGTGCAATTGCTGACTAGATATGGCATTTGTTTTTACATATTTATTTATTTATATTTTTAATAAAAGAGGCATTATAAATGTATGATTTACAGCACAGTGCAGATGCATTGAAATGAACCATACACAAATGTCACATTTACAATTTGTGCTCATTGTACGAATGTTACCATTCTAGGTTCCTGGAACAATAGAGTTGAACTCCAGGCGACTGTAAATAAATCATGATTTGTCCAAGTTATGTTTTCAATAATGCATGATTAAATGTATGTAAAGGATAACTGTACTTATGCAGTTAAGTAATGCTGTCCATTTTTACCCCTAAGAGATGAACAGGAGAATCTAAGGACCTCTTTCCTATTAAATCCTGATATACAGATACACAAACCCGGGCTCTTCAGGCAAGTGTCTCACTGGTGAGTTATTTATTTAAGATTTGTATGATGGATAAAGATGGTCAGTGAGATGCTAATAATTTCAGCTTGTATACAAATTTGCTGCAAATTGTAAGCAGTTTGGAACTGGGCCAATCAAATGTACTTCCTGACAATTCTGATTGGACCAATTCAAAGCTGCTTAAAACTTGCATGCAAGCCAGAATGATTAGTATTTCTTTGACTATCCCATGGGATTTATTGCAATTGATATGCAATCTAGTTATTTGCTTACCAAGCACATATTTGGGCAGATTCACTACAAGTCAGTGAAATTGCCAATTTTACTGGTATTGGCAACTGTCAGGTAGCGCGCATTGTGCAATTAGAGGCGACCTACATTATCTATGTATTACTGAAGTGCAGCACACTATGAGTAACACCCAGTATCCTGGCAATGTGCTTATTACCTAGGTAACCGGGTCACGCTAATTTCACAAAGTGCATTATCCGACAGTCACACGTACCAGTAAACTTGCTGTGCACTCCCTGCACATAGTGAACATTTCCCATTGATTTGGTGTCAGAGGATTTGACACGGTGTGGAGTGTCAGCAAGCCGCTTGCAATACTAGCAGCCTTCTGGTTTGTACCAATGTTTTCTTTGGTGTTTTGCATGCCTATGCCACATTGAACACCTAATACTAGCCAGTACCCTTAACAATAAAGCTCCACCCACCCATCTATCCCTAACCTCTCCCCTCAATGTTACACCAAGCCTGACAGCTAACTCTAACCTACCTCCTTAACATTAACCCTTTCCCAAAGCCTTTCCTTATCCTCCCCCTTTCTTAATCCCCAAGATTAAAATGCCCCTGCAATGTTCACCCCTTCCTGATGCTTATTCCTAAACTTCTAATCCGAACCATTATTGCTATCCATTATTGCTATCCTCCCCCTAGAGTATTCCCCAACACTGGCCCTCCAAATCAATGCCTAATCCTAAAACTATAACTATCTATGGACAGGACCCTCTCTCGATATTGCTGCATTTGGTGACTGACTCACTTATGTGTACTGAGCATAACCTGTACCATACAACTGTTTTGATTTTTACTGCCCTTGTTTCCCCTTATTACTTGTCTGAAAAAATATTCACCTGTACATATCTATTGAATGTATTGGCTAGATCAGTCAATAATAGTAACTCAGTCCAATTTTCCTAACCAATACTTTCACATTTACCCTCCAGGGGTTGGCACCCAATCCATCCTCCTGAAGCTAATATCTTCCGGTTTCTAGCAATGAAACTGATAGCCAATAACTCAGCACCCAAATCTTCTACTGCAATCTATATCTTTAGGCATTTACCCAGAATATTGGCGCTGAACCACCTGCTCCAGTGCTCACCCATTCTATCCACTTCAGGAGAGAAGGTTGGGCAGAAGAAAATCAAGGCACTACTTTTTCTCTACAGCCAATTAGTAGGTTGGAGGCAGGAGTACCCAGATTGCCCATGCACTCTTAAAGCAGACCTGAACTCAGAACTTCCTTTCTGCTCTAAAAGATACACAACAGCTTAAAGAGGAGCTGTCAGCCATACTATGCCAGATAAAAAAACAACATATATAAGTAGATAAATACTAGCTCTACTTACATAACATGTGTATTGCACGGTCCAAGTGTTGATTTCAGTGAATTTTATAAAATAAAAAAAAGGGTAAATGGAGAGAATTCTGTTCATTGGCAGGGGTCATCTTTACTCCCTCCAGATGAAGCCAATGGTGAGGTCATTTCCTCCCTTACTCCCCCCCCCCCCCCCCACAGCAATAGTGAGCATTATATCAGGGCACCCCCGCATCCATGGGTACCCCTAAGGAAATGGTAACAGGGCCGGGAGTCCCCATGAATGCGATGCAGTGGTGGCAGCCACTGCCTACATGTATCGGCAGAGATGCTTGTCGGGCTGGAGTGTGGGGAGGGAGCAGACACGGACAGTCATGGGAGGCAGCCAATGAGAGCAAAAGGAGTGAGAGTGACACAGGCTGCAGCCAATCAGGCTGAACTAGCTGTGTCTGTGCAGAAACTCCCCCCGCCCCAGCCTGCACTGCAACTTCTCTTTTGCGGCTGATTACTGGCTCAGTACTAAGGAGCTGGGGACATGAGGATTAATCTCAATGCAATAAAAAGAGATTGATTTTAAAGTTATGCATTGTCTTTTTAGCATTCCTTTCATATGATCAACAGATAGAAATAGAGAATTGATTTTGTTTTTCATGCCTAACAGTTACTCTTGAATAACCTTTGTTACAGCTGATACAAATCCTGCAATAAATCTGCAGTGTGTCTACTCCTGTGTTTAACAAGTAGCTCTCTGCCGTGGCAGGCAGCTGACGGATCAAATTACAGCTTGTGCTTAGTCACAGATGAAGGGGACTTAGACAGGGTAAACTCTCTAAATACATACAGGGTGCATTTCTATAGGTTTTACTTCTGGCCTGTGCAAGAGTTCAGGTCCACTTTAAAGGGAACCAAGCACCACTCTTCTTTCCTGGTTTCTAAAAGCTATATGAGCATGGGCGTCCGCACTTACGGCAAATCCGGGCATCTGCCCGAGCCTGGCCGCCCGCTGCCCCCCCCCCCCCCCCCTGGCCGCGTGCCCGTGCAGCCAGAAGGAGGGGAGCAGCGCAGAGAAGAGAAAGAGCTATGGGCACAGTGGGGAAGGGCGGACATCTCCCCCCCCCCTTCCCTCACCTTAGGGGGCTCTCTCTCCCTTGCTGTCCCCTCCGGAATGAAGTGTGCAGCGGCTGGGCAGCGGGCGGAGCTAACCTCGTCTCGCTCCTGCGCCAGAAGTTCTGGTGCCGCACTCTGGTCTGGATCAGACCAGAGTAGCGGCTAATCCATCCGGCGCGTGCGACGAGAGGAGGTAAGTTCCGCCCGCTGCCCAGCCGCTGCACACTTCATTCCGGACTCTGGAGGGGAGAGCGAGAGAGGGAGGGAGAGCCCCTAAGGTGAGTGCCCATAGCTCTCCCTCTTCTCTGCGCTGCTCCCCTCCTGCTGGGGCACACATGGCCACTTTTTCTGAGGACATATACCCCTGGCTACATATACTGGGACATATCCCCCTGGCTACATATACTGGGACATATACCCCTGCCTACATATACTGGGACATATACCTCCTGCCTACATATACTGGGACATATACCCCTGCCTACATATACTGGGACACATCCCCCTGGCTACATATACTGGGACATATACCCCCTGCCTACATATACTGGGACATATACCCCTGCCTACATATACTGGGACATATCCCCCTGGCTACTTTTTCTGGGGACATATACCCCTGCCTACATATATTGGGACATATCCCCCTGGCTACATATACTGGGACATATACCCCCTGCCTACATATACTGGGACATATACCCCCTGCCTACATATACTGGGACATATCCCCCTGGCTACATATACTGGGACATATCCCCCTGGCTACATATACTGGGACATATCCCCCTGGCTACATATACTGGGACATATCCCCCTGGCTACATATACTGGGACATATACCCCTGCCTACATATACTGGGACATATCCCCCTGGCTACATATACTGGGACATATACCCCCTGCCTACATATACTGGGACATATACCCCTGCCTACATATACTGGGACATATACCCCTGGCTACATATACTGGGACATATCCCCCTGGCTACATATACTGGAACATATACCCCTGCCTACATATACTGGGACATATACCCCTGCCTACATATACTGGGGACATATACCCCTGCCTACATATACTGGACACATATACCCCTGCCTACATATACTGGGCACATATACCCCTGACTACATATACTGGGCACATATACCCCTGGCTACCTGTTCTGGGGACATCTATACCCCTGGCTACCAGTTCTGGGGACATCTATACCGCTGGCCACCTATTCTGGGGACACCTATAGACCTGGGGCTACCTATTTTTGGGGAACCACTGCTGTCAGATTGAGTGTATTTTGGGAAACTGCTGCCAGGTGAGAGGTGTCTACATATTAAGGGGGCATTCTGCCTATTTATGTGAAAAGCTGTCTATTTATGTGCCTCATGACTGCTGAATTTGTCTTGTTGCGGGCCTCATGGTTACTGACTTTGTCTTGTTGGGGGCCTCATGATTTGTTGGGGGCCTCAAGATTGCTGAATTTGTCTTGTTGGGAGCCTCATGATTGCTGAATTTGTCTTGTTGGGGGCCTCATGATTGCTGAATTTGTCTTGTTGGGGGCCTCATGATTGCTGAATTTGTTTTGTTGGGGGGTCACATGATTGCCAACTGCGAGACTATGGAAAAAGCTGAATCATCATCATATGAGACAATAGCATTAAACCTACTTTTTCCGCTTTTTAAAACAGAAAATGAAACTGGGAGGTTCTAAAAAAATGAATAATTTTTTCAGGAGTACGATGGATGAAATTGTTTATCTTCACAGTTTATTTTCAACTTAATTTTCCATAATGTTCATGTAGGAGTTAAAACGTTTGTATTTAGTTTAAATTGCTGTTGGCACTTTGTGATAGTAAAGTGACTTTGCAGTTTTGGACACTCGACCTCCTAAAGGTTCGCCACCACTGTCCTAATCTAATGTCCCACCATTGTTTAGTTCATGTAAACTTGTCTCCACCCACGAACACACCCACATTCTGGTTCATGACCACACCCATTTTTTGACACGTTACGCGCGCCACACAACACCAACCCAGCGCGCCGCCCCGCTTTTTGCTCCCCACTTTTTGCCCCCCCCACCTGGAAAATTTTCTGCGGACGCCCATGTATATGAGTTGCCATGTTCCCACCTCCCCTTCTAGCCGCCGATTATTTATGCAGGAGAAGGTGTGAACTTAGCATCTGTGACTTCTGTAAACTCTTTGAAGCATAGTGTCCAATCTACCCGCCCCCTGCTGATGAAAGCATTTTGTTTGCTCTGTGCTAACTTCTGCAATAAAATAATTATATCAGTCCTTATCTGCCTGAAACTTCTGCGGTGGGGCAGACCATGGACGAAAGAGGAAAAAGGCCTCTGCTAAACTTTTAAATGTAAAAAGAAGAGGTAAAATTTAAGGGTTTTCTTTTTATTAATGAGCCACATATTTGGCATGCATAAAAAAGTGTGCTATTGAGATTCCCTTGGTGCTAAAAATGGTGCTTGGTTCACTTTAATCACAAGAATAGCTGGGCAGAGTTACAAATCATTTGACAGATAAAACATTTCACATAGATGGTATTTCAGCTTTGTACTCAGCTGTCTGCCTAGAGATCAGTTATAAATGCTTTAGGAGCAAGTTGCTGTACTTTACTAGAAAACATTGTTTCCGCGATCTTGTTTCGAGTTCCTAATTGCAGCCACAGGAACACATAGCTCTTTAGCCACATTATAATTGTTAAATCACTTCTTAAGTACTTAGAGTTCTAAATTCAACAAAAGTGCTTGTTTCTGCCACATTGATCACTTCCCCAGCCTTTACTCTGCTCCTGAACAATTAGAGTGATTCCTTGACAAAAGGAGAAGGGAAAATGAGTCAATATCCTTTAAAGTAGATGTTAAATATTTTACATCAAGTCTTGGATACATGCAGCATTTTTCAGTTGTCAGAGCATTAAAATCAAAATGAAATCTTCAGTTTCGCTGAGACAAAAGAACTTTATCAGCAGCTTAAGTACCAGTGACAAGGGTATCATTATCCTCATTAAAAGTGCTATTCGTCTCCCCTTCCATTACTCTTGGTTTCAAGTTATGTTGAAGAAAAATGGATACTGCTCATTGCTGAGTTATCCACATGAGCCAGCGGCTATTTGGCCAGCAGCTTATTCAGCTGAAGCTCTAGGCTGTCATGTTTCATTTCCATCCATTTGCTTGGTCTGCACATGCATATGTATTCCGTATTGCATAGTTCTCAAGCCATTACTCAGGCTTGGAGTGATGTACAGCGATATTGTTTGTGAAGTTTCAGAAATCTTTTCAGTCTGGCACTCTGGCCTCAGTTGAGAGATATTGGGCTTGATTTACTAAGCCAAAAAGATTACAGTTCACAATCCTTCATCTTATAATGCCTGTTGGGGCGCAGTAGCCAGGAGAGGAGCGATCACACTCGGTCTAGGTGGCGATGTGCACGCTTTATGCTGACTTCATGCTCCCGATGCATGTCATTTCATCAGGAGCCACAGGAGGGCAGCATAAAATGTGCAGATGCCAGAAAAAAGAAGAGACATGATACAACCTGGGTGTGGACTAAGTAAATACTACAGTGCTTGCTCCCTGTGCTTACTCAGCTCAACAAGGGTTAAAGGGGGGGTCGAGCGGCTCCTATAGCCCCCTGCAGTTGTGGGGGTTGTGGGAGCTATTGTTACACTGCTACCCTGCAGTGCAATGTCTGGCAAAGATTTTCTGAGGCACTATTAAAAATAAAAAAGTAACCCTACAGCTACTAAAAAAAAAAAAGGTATTTTAACGCTGGAGGGTGCTTTGGAAAGGGTTGATATATTACTCTTTGATATATTCTTACCATACCATAACATACTTGTTGACTACAGCTCAGCATTTAACACCATTGAACCTAGCCAGCTGACCAACAAACTCCATGCACTAGGTCTTGCTCCCTCCATATGTACTTGGTTATTGGACTTCCTTACTAATCGCCCTCAGACTGTCAGACTAGAAAAACAGACATCCTCCACCCTTACCCTGAGCACTGGCGTGCCACAGGGCTGTGTATTAAGCCCTCTCCTCTGCACTTTTCACCCATGACTGCCAGCCTATCCATACCTCAAACATAATTGTTAAGTTTGCAGATGATACGACTGTCATTGGGCTTATATCAGACAATGAGAAAGCTGCATACAAAGAAGAACTTAGGAACCTGACTGCATGGTGCATTCACAACCTGTTATTAAATACAAAGAAGACCAAATAAATTATTCTGGACTTTAGGACCACCAAAAAGACCACTCACCTACCGCTAATGATCAATGCAGAGGCTGTAGAGAGAGTTTCCAGCTTCAAATTTTTGGGAGTCGCCATCGCTGAGAAACTGTCCTGGGCTGACAATGCTTTAGCTCTAACTGGCAAAGCACAACAACGCCTCTACTTTCTGAGAAAACTAAGGAGCGCTAACCTCCCACAGAGGCTGCTGGTTAATTTCTACAGATGCACTATAGAAAGCGTTCTGACCAATTGCATGGCGGCCTGGTACAACAGCTGCACGAAGGCTACTAGAGAAGCCCTGCAGCGAGTTGTTAAAACAGCAGAAGCCATTATTGGCACTGAACTACCATCACTGAAACTTTTGTATAATACTCACAGTGTGAGAAGGGCCAAAAACATTATCAAGGACAACACTCACCCTGGAAATGCCCTGTTTGAGCTCCTTCCATCAGGTAAATATTTTAGATCAATCCGCACACACACAAACAGACTTAAAGACAACTTTTTCCCATCCACCATAAACTTGATGAACTCTGAATCCTCTCTGAAATAATTAACACTGTGTACAAATTGTTTAAACATCTGTAATACCTGGCATACTTGTATAATTTCTTCTCTTCCTTGTTACTATCACTATGTTCCCTATATGCACCGTGGGGTTGTCATGAAAAGTAATTTTGTTGTGTTACACAATGACAATAAAGTGAATTGAATTGAATGAATACTGCAAAGCACATTTTCTCATTGTTCGAAAGAACAAATGCATTTCCTACCTTTGAGTACCCCCTCCCAAGGTTGGGGTAATAGTATGAAGGTAGGGGTGTCTGACATTAAGATATTTGAATTTACTGTTGAGGTTTCCATTGGTCTATTTTTCTGGATCTATGGCAATCCATGCAATGAATTGTAGTAAGCCCCCATGGAAAATTACATTTAAACTCAAACATCCTAATGCCTGGAATCTCAGTTACTTTTTGTAAGGAAGGCAATGTGGGTGAATGTCAGGACTGCATTCTGCAATCAAGCAAAAAGAAACACAGATAAAGAACACATAAAATAATATTTGGAAAAGAGACAAGAGTTGCAATGCTGTATATTTAATGTATCTTTATTATTTAGATATTTATTTAAAGCGTCTGTTTTGTTTCATTTTTTTAATCTTCACTAATAAATACAGTAGATATGGAATCATAAATGACCAAATTTACACTACTTCCCTAGATGGATGTGGATATTTGGTCAACTTTTGTTAAAGTGTAACTGTTGGGCATAAAATCAAAAGTCAATTCTTTATTTTTATCTGGTAAACAAGTAATAAGGATGCTAACCAGGCAATCCAAAAGTTAAAATCTCTATTACTTTTCTTGTTTATAAATGATCATTCCCCAGTTTACCTGACTCTTATCTGGTATGCTGCCGCAAAAAGGAAGTTGCAGGGCATGCTGGGTTGTCCTTTTTTGCTTCTGTACATTAGTTAAGTCTCAGGGGAAATAAAGAAGTAAAAAAAAAGACAACCCAGCATGCCCTGCAACTTCCTTTTTGCGGCAATGTACCAAATAAGAGTCAGGTAAACTGGGGAATGGTCATTTATCAACAAGAAAAGTAATAGAGATTTTAACTTTTGGATGGCCTGATTAGCATCCTTACTACTTGTTTACCAGATAAAAATAAAGAATTGATTTTTGATTTTATGCCCGACAGTTACACTTTAACCACTTCAGGATTCTGCGTACGCTTAACTACGCCCCTGAATCCTGAAGTGGTTTCCATGGAAACGCCGCTCGTATGAGTGGCCGTTCCATGTCAGTTCACGGAGGGTGTCTCCGTGAACACCCTGTGAGCCGCCGATTGCGGCTTGCAGGGTAAATGTAAACACGCGGGGAAGATCTTCCCCGGTGTTTACATATATACGGCGCTGCTGCGCAGCAGCGCCGTAGAGGAGATCGGCGATCCCCGGCCACTGATTGGCCGGGGATCGCCGGCATCTGATAGGCTAAAGCCTATCCTATCCGGCGCAGGACGGCTTTCCGTCCTGCGCCACACACAGGGGACGGGAGAGGGAGGGAAGGAGGCAGAGGGAGGACTAGTGCTGCGGAGGGGGGCTTTGAGGAGGCCCCCCCGCTAGGCACAGCAGCGCGGCGGCGATCAGACCCCCCCAGCAGGACATCCCCCTAGTGGGGAAAAAAGGGGGGAGGTCTGATCGCCCTGCCTGATTTCTGATCTGTGCTGCGGGCTGAAGAGCCCCCGCAGCACAGATCAGCCAAACCACCCGGAATCCGGAAGTGGTTAAAGTTGTCTGCAAGTAACAACGAAAGCCTTTCTCATACAAGTATCCTCATGTCACCTCCTCCACATAGATGTGTGAAGAGCCCCTTAGACATAACATATCATAGTTGGTTTGCAAGTGGGGGGGGGGGGGGACTTGCAGCCTCCCTTTTAATGTATTACCCAATGTGAAAAGACAATGTCATTTTTTGTTTAGGAATCTCACTAAATGACTTTAGAGGGTAGCTATACACATGCTTAATGTTCGACTGAAACATTGCCAAACGATCATCTAGGATGAACATTGACTATCATCTGTATGAGGACTAACAGGCAAAACAATTGTCTAACAAAGCCGCCAGTTGAATATTGTACGGTTTATGAACTTTCATATATATATAAATAAGTAAGATGGGGGTTAATAATGAGAATTTTCAACATGTTAAAATTATTTTTTAGGGCAAAAGAAAAAATATGCTCTGAAAAAAAAAAAAAAAGAAAAAGATAAATGCGCGTTCTTCCTACAGATGGCAAAGCCAAGCTATCCGATGTGATCTGGCAATGCTGTCAGTTAGAGCATATTTTCAATAATGGCTTATCCCCTAGTTATTATTACAAAGACTGCACAAGACAGTCATCCAAAGCACTGAAGGAATCGAAGCAAAATAGCTGTAATAAATCTGAATTACTCCTACAGATAGTGCAAAGTTCTAGTCTCAAACTCCTGAAAAATAAAAAAAAATAACAAATGATGGGCAACTTTTTTTTTACCGAATACTGGAAACAAATGAAATGCAGGGAGTAACAATAATGGGGCACAAATATAATGGATTTATTCATTCATTCATTGAATTATAATATACAAATGGTATCAGAGGTACATCTTTGTACCAAGCCCAAAATTACCATATATATTGGATGGCATTACAAAGTAAAACTCCACAAAACTATTTCTATCCCTAAAGCAGAATATAAAAAAGTACAAACTTGCATATTGTAATAACTTCGGACAGTGATTCTGGGGTCATAGATCACAGGTACCAATATTTTGAAAACAGAATTTATTAGTAATGTGAAGAGGGTATCCTCATCACAGTTCTTCTGTTTTATATTGCATTTCAACTGATATGATACACCAATATGTATCTTCAGACAAATATACTGTGTAAATCCTTTTGCATTCTAAATAGGAAAGGGAATTGTATGCTCACCAGAAACCTAGTAGCAAAGAATTCATTATTCTATCACCCCTCTTCCACCACCGGGCGGCACTGCAACGCTGACACCATCCCCTGGGTTACAATCACGTCATATCATGATCGGAACTCTGAAGAGGATGTCGGCATTGCAGCACCGCCGGTGGATGAAGAGGAGAAGCCAATCCAGCAGCAAAGAAAAGGTAAATATAAAGAAGCTGTTTGCGCCACTCTGCAAAGCTGCATTAGGCAGCTAAATGGCATGTGCCGTTAGAAGAAGCCCTGGCATGCATAATCTGTTTCGAGATAATCCGTGCAGGGCTGCTAATAGGTTAAGGAACCTTACTGATGAAAAAGTAGTGACAAAATCTTTCCCATTTATCTTACACCATTCAGGCAGGGAACACACTTGACTGTTTCCGTGCGCGTTTTCTGCACAGAAAAACTGATAACTCATGTTAATCAATGTGCTAGTTCACACTTACTGTGTTGTTCGCGCGCAGAAAAAAAACTGACATTCTGCATCCTGATTCTGCACATTTTGGCAGTTTTCTGTATCAATTACATCAGCTGCTGTAAAAAAAACGCGTGCGTTTTCCTGCATGGAAACACACTTAGTGTGCAGAAAAAGTATGCAGAAAAATGCGCGCGGAAAACTGAAAGTCAAGTGTGTTCCCTGCCTGAGTGGGCACCACAGTTATTCAATTGTGGAAAATATGTCCATTAGGTGATGGTAAATAAAAAATAAAACTGCCTGAACCACTAGTTATCTAAAACTGCTGAAAAGAAGTAGAAGAAGAGATAGGATTAGAAATAAATTAAGGCTGATACACACAATGCAATTTCCCATCAGATCAATGCGTTGATTGATAATTTCTGGAATGTGATCTGCTCCCGATTTAGAAAGGGATCGATTTTCAGATCAGTATTTTCTCGATCTGGAGCAAATCGGACATGCCAGAAATTATTGATCGACCCATCGTTCTGATAGGAAAATTGCATGATGTGTACCAAGCATTAGAGTTAGGAAGGCTTAATGGTTAGGCATATGGGAGGAGAATTGTCTACTAATAAGCATAACTATGTGAAGGTTAGGGTTGGCTTTGTAGGAGAGGTACAGGTTAGGGTAATATGCCTAGGTGAAAATTAGGGTTAGGCATAGGCTGGATGATAGGAGTAGATGAAAGCTTACTGCAATGCCTTAAGGACACTGCACCAGGAATATTGGGTCTGATGCACTATACGTCTATCCTCTGCAGGTAGCATGTGAGAATTTTACTGGTACTAAAGCAGCAAGAACACTGCCCGGTAACCCATTAGCACCAATACATCACACACATTACCATAGCAATACGTCCTTTATCTCGGTAACGTACATGGCGCTATTGGGTTAACGGCAGTGTTCTTGCTACATTAGTACCAGTAAAATTGCCATACACTAACTGCGCACAGCAACTTTACCGCCATATAGTGCATCAGGCCCATTGTACCTAAATATTACAGCATAAAGAGATCTGGGATGGAAATGGGGTCTAAGGCACAGGTAGTGAGGTGGCATTTGGAAATTACTGTGGAGAGTCTTTGGCTTTTATCCAACTAGCTTTTCTCCTGAGTTTTCTCCCAGGAAATAATTTTTAGACCTATCTAAAAAAATAACTTTTCAGCACTTAGGAATTGAAAAAAAGTACTAAAATGCAGTTACTTAACCTCCTGCGGCGGCAACCCCAGGACCGCCTAACGCCGATCGGGGTAAAGTCCTGGGGCAAGCTAATGCAGGAGATCGCACGCAGGCTGCACGCGCATCTCCTGCTTGGGGGGCGGAGCTCCGCCCCGCCTTCAGTCTCTGAGTGGCAATAGCCGCTCGGGAGACTGTTAGACGGCGTAATCACCATCTATTTACATGTACAGCGATGCGATCAGCAGCTGCGCTGTACTGGGGACAGCTGTGTGACACGGCTGTCCCCCTAGGACGCTGGAGAGCGATCGGCTCTCATAGGCAGAAGCCTATGACAGCCGATCGCCATGATTGGCTGGCTGGCAAGGAGGGAGGGAGGGAGGGATAACATTTAAAGTAACACTAATTTTTATTAAAAAAAATAATAAAAATATTTGTACAAACAAAAATAAACATGAGGGGAGCAATCAGACCCCACCAACAGAGAGCTCTGTTGGTGGGGAGAAAAGGGGGAGGGATTACTTGTGTGCTGTGTTGTGCGGCCCTGAAGCTTGACCTTAAAGCTGCAGTGGCCTATTTTACTAAAAATGACCTGGTCACTAGGGGGGTTTAACACTGCGGTCCTCAAGGAGGTTAAAGGGGCAATATGCCGAAAAATTTTAAAGTTTAAAATATGTGCAAACATAGACAAATAAGAAGTAGGTAGTAGAAATCTGACAGAAGCAACAGGTTTTGGACTAGTCCATCTCTTCATAGGTGATTCTCAGCAAAGCTTTTATTCCTTATAAAGATATTCCCTAAAAGGATTTAAACAATGATGCTGGTCAGCTTCCCTGCTTGCTACACAGTTTTTTGGCAGCTGGACAGAGAAACTGCCATTCACAAAGTGCTTTTGAAAATAAATAAATCCCTGAGAAATCGCCTATGAAGACATGGACTAGTCCAAAACCTGTTGCTTCTGTCAAATAGAGATGGCCCAAATGGTTCGCCGGCGAACGGTTCCCGGTGAACTTCGGTGGTTCGCGTTCGCTTGCGAACGCGAACTTTTCCGGAAGTTCAATTCGCCCCATAGTGCATCATGAGGGTCAACTTTGACCCTCTACATCACAGTCAGCAGGCACATTGTAGCCAATCAGGCTACACTCCCTCCTGGAGCCCCACCCCCCCCCCCCCTTATAAAAGGCAGGCAGCGTCAGGCTTTCCACTAACTCGTGTGCAGCCCTGCAGTAATTAGAGAAGAGAGAGCTGCTGTGCAGAGAGCTATAGGGAAAGCTTAGTTAGGCTCTTGTAGGCTTCTTAGCTTGCTCCTTGCTGATTCTTATTGCTAAAAAGCACCCCTCAACAGCTCTTTTGAGAGCTAATCTTGTTCTTGTGATCTACTTTTTTTTTTGTGTGTGTGTGGTCCACTTGCATTATATACAGCCATGTCAGTCAGTCACAGCTGGCCTTTGGCCCCTTGGTGGTATAATTACTACTGTGCCAGGTGCACATTATAATACCCATCACTGCATATACCTACCTGTTGTTCACAGTGCACCCACCTACCTACGTGAGCGTCGCAGTGTCACTGTGCCTGTCCGGTACCTGTCTGTATGTGACAGGTGCACATTGTAATACCCATCAATGCATATACCTTCTACCTGTTGTTCACTTCAGTGCACCCACCTACCTACGTGAGCGCATGCAGTGTCACTGTACCTGCTCGGTACCTGTGTGTGTGTGTGTGTGTGTGTGACAGGTGCACATTTGTAATACCCATCACTGCATATACCTACTACCTGTTGTTAACTTCAGTGCACCCACCTACATACATGAGTGCACGCAGTTTCACTGTGCATGTCCGGTACCTGTCTGTGTGTGAAAGGTGCACATAGTAATACCCATCACTGCATATACCTACCTGTTGTGTTCAGTGCACCCACCTTCCTACGTGAGTGCACGCAGTGTGATATACAACTCCGTGCATACCTGTTAACTGCACCTGTGTGACTGCGCACTGTATTAGTCAAGTCAGTGCATACCTTTCACTTCATCCCCCCATCCGGACAAAATGGACAAAACAGGTAGAGGCAGAAGTAGAGGCAGACCCAGAGGAAGGCCACCCGGCAGGTCTGTGCGAGGTCGTGCTGATGTGATTTTTTGCAGCCCTAGACCAAAGTACAGTGCTCAGAAGAAGGCACGCCCCATCAACTCCCAAGATTGTCAGGACATGGTTGACTATTTAACACAGAACACCTCATCTTCCGCAGCCACCAGCGCTACTCCAAGTACCACTTCCACTACATTTGACAGTTCGCAGGAGTTATTTGGTGGGGAAATCACTGATGCACAGCCATTATTGTTACAACCAGATGAAGGTGCTAAGCAAGTTAAACCACTTCATATGTCTGAGTTAGGCGACACTATGGACGTAACGTGTGAGGAGGAGGAGGATGAAGTACCTGCTGTTGGTGCAGTTTTGGAGGTGTCTGAGGCAAGCAAAGCTGGGCAGGAGGATTATGATGATGACGATGATACGGATGCCACGTATGTTCCCAATAGAGGAGATGAACAGGGGGACAGTTCAGAGGGGGAGTCAGAGAGGAGTTAGAGGAGACGAGTTCCTGAAAGAAGCAGGGGGAGCTCGTCATCAGAAACAGCTGGTGGCAGTGTCCGGTGCCATGCATCGCCACCTATGGACAGCCAGCCAACATGCCCTTCAACGTCAGCTGCTGATGCCACCATAGTGCTATCACCCCCAGGGGGGCTCTGCGGTTTGGAAATGTTTTAATGTGTCTGCCTCAGATCAGAGCAATGCCATCTGTTCTCTCTGCCTCCAAAAATTGAGCCGTGGAAAGGCCAACACCCATGTAGGTACAACTGCCTTACGAAGGCACATGGAGAAAAAGCACAAACTGCAATGGGAAGAGCACCAGAGGAAAAGCAGCACACAAAAGAAAAGCCACCCTCCTTCTCCTCTTCCTCCTTCAGGTGCAGCATCTTCAGCCGCTTTCTCCCTTGTACCTTCACAGCCACCCTCCTCCACTCCGCCTCTGACATTCAGCAGTTCCTGCTCCTCTGCCCACAGCAGCCAGGTGTCTGTGAAGGAAATCTTTGAGCGGAAGAAGCCAAATTTCTGCCAGTCACCCCCTTGCCCGGCATCTGACAGCTGGCTTGGCGGAACTGTTAGCTCGCCAGCTGTTACCATACTGCTGGAGGTCTTCGTAAATTTGTAGCCATTGGGACACCGCAGTGGAAGATGCCAGGCCGCAATTACTTCTCTAAAAATGCATACCGTGAAGTTGAGAGGCAAGTGGTGTTGTTATGATCACGTCTGCAGCATGTACTGCTGGCTGCAGTTTTACTGAAGACAAGCAGTTTTTGATGTCATTACATGCATTTGCTTGCATAGTTTTGGTTTGCACTCAAACTAGTTGCTGATTCCATCTGCAGTGGCTCTGCAGTTCTGGCCAGCTCAGGATTGAGTAATTACCATTCACCTGTGTGGGAATCTGCATGTCTGCTCCCATTGGATGACCTCAGTATAAAGATCTGCTTCCTGCAGGGCTCCACGGGCTATCATAGCTTCAGCATAAGCCTGTCTTGCTGCTGCTGCTCTGGCCCCAGACTGTGTTCATAGTTCTAATGTTAATTCATGTGGACTGCACTAATCTCCTGCGTAGGAGTCAGTGAGTCCTAGTTCTGTTCTGTTTATCAGTGATTGTTACTTTGCTAGTCTTGCATCATATATTGGTTCATCGTTTAATATATACGCATACTAGCGTATTTGTTATTTTCCTTGTATTCGTGCTACGTTGTTACATCAGTGTCGCTGATATATACGTACTCGAACTGTTTATATCCTGTGTTCAGTCAGTCAGTCAGTTTCCAGCACGTTTTGGTAGGTTGCGCGTATCGTGATCACCTGTGCTTAGCTTGTCAGTCCTGTTCCTGTTGTCTTGCGTGGATTGCGCTCGCTTCTGCGTAGAAGTAGCGAATCCTTCCTAGTCCTGCTCCAGTTCTTAGTTAGTGTTCCTTGCTTATGTCATATATTGGTTTATCGCCGATATATACATATGTCAGTTAGTCGTTTGTAGTTCATTGATAGCTGTAATCATAATACGCTAGGAAATCATACCTATTGTATATTTGTGTGTATTACGTCTGCCTTCTTTGACTCTATTTCCCGACTATTCTGTCCTGTCCTTGTGAGGCACGCCACCGCTGCAATCGCATTGGCTGCCTCATTCCAGTCTGTATTGTTATGGATGCTTGCTGTCACTTAAGCAGTGACTAGTTTAGCAAGCGTTCATTCTGTTACCTGTCCTGATCTTCTGAGTTCTGGTTTATGTGCTCAGCGCTACCTTGCGCTGAGCCACTATAGTGAAAGGATTGTTTGTGGCTGTTCGGATCTGCGCCTGCTCTGTGCGCCACATCTCCTGTTGGAGTCAGTCCTCTCCTCCACTAAACTGGGGATATCCTGGTTCCTTGTGCTAGCGTGTGTACCTCCTTCACGTCAGGTTATACATGTCGTGCTGACTGTGGAGAATATACCACCAAGCGTAACAGGTGTCATCTCTGGTACACAGCGTTGAGTCAAGGGTCCACCTGACCACGGATGCCTGGTCTGTCAAGCATGGTCAGGGCAGGTACATTACTTACACAGCCCATTGGGTCAACCTGGTGACTTGTGACACCTCCACGGCTTGCAGGCTGGCCTCCTGCCACCTCCTCTCCTCCTGCTACATCCTCTTCGCTGTCGTCATCCTCCTCCTCGGCTGAGTGGCAGTTCAACTCTACTGGTGCTGCAATCTCCTCTCCAGCTACACAGCCCCAGCTCCCCAGGGCCTATGCTGCATGCCAGGTACGATGGTGTCACACCATCTTAGACATGTCTTGCCTCAAAGCGGAGAGTGACACTGGAGCAGCTCTCCTAGCTGCTCTTAACAAACAGGTGGATCAGTGGCTGACCCCGCACCAGCTGGAGATCGGCAACGTGGTGTGTGACAACGGCAGCAATCTTATTTCCGCTTTGAATTTGGGAAAGCTGACACATGTACCCTGCATGGCACGTGCAGAATCTAGTCATTCAAAGATATGTGTCAAAGTACCCAGGCTTAGAGGAAGTCCTGAAGCAGGCCAGGAAGTTGTGTGAGCATTTCAGGCAGTCTTACATGGCCATGGAATGCTTTGCGGACATTTATCGGAGAAACAAGTTGCCGGTGAGATGCATGATTTGCAATAGCCCGACTCGCTGGAATTCAACCCTCCTTATGTTCTCTCGCCTGCCAGAACAGGAGAAAGCCTTCACCCAGTACCTCTACAACTACAGTAGAAGACAGCAAGCAATGGGCAGCGCTCACAGGCTGCAAGTGAAGTGAAAGCTCCAGAGATATGCCCAGCCCCTTGGGGCTAAATACACACCTTGAATACAAATCAGATGCAAATTATGTGCTAACACTAATCTAAATTCTAAAATTTGAATGCAAGCTGACACCCCTGGAGGCAGCTAGCCTGAAGTATACTTAAGTTTGTACAGCAGAAGGAAATGGCAGCGCTTCCAAACAGACGCTGCACCTGAATTGACTACCTGCACAGGTATGCAGAGCTCAAATAAAGGGCAGGTTACACACCTTGCATTCAAAACAGGTACAGTAAAGGGGGGCGTTAGCTTCAGCATAAGTTGTGCACAAATTATCCCTAATAGACTCTCCAACAGCGGTGACGTGCCCCATAGGAGAGAAACTAAACACTAATCTAGCAGTGAAACATATAAAAAAGTGAAGCATGTTCAAACAATGAAAATTGTCCAAAAAAAAGAAAAAAAAGGTTAAAACCTCAAACTAATGTAACAGTGAAACATATTCAACAGTGAAACATATCCAACAGTGAACCCTAGCTAGTCTAAAATTAAAATCATAATCCTTACCTGGTGCAGCTAGCCATAAATGGTATACACATTTGTTCAGAAGACAGCAAGCAATGGGCAGCGCTCACAGGCTGCAAGTGAAGTGAAAGCTCCAGAGATATGCCCAGCCCCTTGGGGCTAAATACACACCTTGAATACAAATCAGATGCAAATTATGTGCTAACACTAATCTAAATTCTAAAATTTGAATGCAAGCTGACACCCCTGGAGGCAGCTAGCCTGAAGTATACTTAAGTTTGTACAGCAGAAGGAAATGGCAGCGCTTCCAAACAGACGCTGCACCTGAATTGACTACCTGCACAGGTATGCAGAGCTCAAATAAAGGGCAGGTTACACACCTTGCATTCAAAACAGGTACAGTAAAGGGGGGCGTTAGCTTCAGCATAAGTTGTGCACAAATTATCCCTAATAGACTCTCCAACAGCGGTGACGTGCCCCATAGGAGAGAAACTAAACACTAATCTAGCAGTGAAACATATAAAAAAGTGAAGCATGTTCAAACAATGAAAATTGTCCAAAAAAAAGAAAAAAAAGGTTAAAACCTCAAACTAATGTAACAGTGAAACATATTCAACAGTGAATATTTTGTTTTGAATGCAAGGTGTGTAACCTGCCCTTTATTTGAGCTCTGCATACCTGTGCAGGTAGTCAATTCAGGTGCAGCGTCTGTTTGGAAGCGCTGCCATTTCCTTCTGCTGTACAAACTTAAGTATACTTCAGGCTAGCTGCCTCCAGGGGTGTCAGCTTGCATTCAAATTTTAGAATTTAGATTAGTGTTAGCACATAATTTGCATCTGATTTGTATTCAAGGTGTGTATTTAGCCCCAAGGGGCTGGGCATATCTCTGGAGCTTTCACTTCACTTGCAGCCTGTGAGCGCTGCCCATTGCTTGCTGTCTTCTGAACAAATGTGTATACCATTTATGGCTAGCTGCACCAGGTAAGGATTATGATTTTAATTTTAGACTAGCTAGGGTTCACTGTTGGATATGTTTCACTGTTGAATATGTTTCACTGTTACATTAGTTTGAGGTTTTAACCTTTTTTTTCTTTTTTTTGGACAATTTTCATTGTTTGAACATGCTTCACTTTTTTATATGTTTCACTGCTAGATTAGTGGTTAGTTTCTCTCCTATGGGGCACGTCACCGCCGTTGGAGAGTCTATTGGGGATAATTTGGGCACAACTTATGCTGAAGCTAACGCCCCCCTTTACTGTACCTGTTTTGAATGCAAGGTGTGTAACCTGCCCTTTATTTGAGCTCTGCATACCTGTGCAGGTAGTCAATTCAGGTGCAGCGTCTGTTTGGAAGCGCTGCCATTTCCTTCTGCTGTACAAACTACAGTAGAAGGACACAGTCTGGGGAGATGGGGATGTTCTGGCCCAACAACTGGACACTCATGCGAAATGCATGCAGGCTCATGCGGCCGTTTGAGGAGGTGACCAACCTGGTGAGTCGCAGTGAAGGCACTATCAGCGACTTGATCCCGTACGCTTAATTCCTGGAGTGTGCCGTGCGTAGAGTGGTGGATCAAGCTGTAGAGGAGCATGAACAGGAACAGTTACAGGAGAAAGCGTTGTGGGATAAATTCTCATCAGAACAAGATGTTTACTCAACACCTGCGGCAGCACAGAGGGGAGAGGAGGAAGAGTCGTGTGGGGAAGAGGAGTCAGACTCGGATGATGAGGAAGGTGTTTCTTTGATGGAGGAGGAGGAGGCGGCGGCTGAAGAACAACCGCAGCAGGTGTCGCAGGGGGCTTGTGCTGCTCAATGTTCCCGTGGTATTGTTCGTGGCTGGGGGGACGAGGAGGACTTACCTGACGTCACTGAGGAAGAGCAAGAGGAGATGGATAGTACGCCTGCATCCAACTTTGTGCAGATGGCATCTTTCATGCTGTCAAGCCTGTTGAGGGACCCCCGTATAAAAAAAATCAAGGGGAATGAGCTGTACTGGGTGGCCACGCTACTAGACCCTCGGTATAGGCACAAAGTGGCGGACGTGTTACCAACTCACCTGAAGGCAGAAAGGATGCAGCACTGGCAGAACAAGCTGGCAACTATGCTTTACAATGGTCAAAAAATGGTGAGATAGAAGTAAAAGTCAAATCACCAAAGATAATGTATCACTATATCAAAAACACTTTATTAATCCAATGTATATATCACTATTAAAATTAAACATTAAAAATGTGCCCACCCCGTATCCCCACCAGCCTCCCCCTGAAGGAACCCGGAGCCCCCTAAAGCACCCGCCAATGTTGAATCTCAACCTCCGCTGAATAAGGTAGATTGACCCCGTAGGGTCCCTAAAGGATAATACTCAGATAGTCCGGTATCTGTTTCACTGGCCCAGCACAGAGTCCCAGTTCACGTAAATATACAGTGGCTTGCAAAAGTATTCGGCCCCCTTGAAGTTTTCCACATCTTGTCATATTAATGTCACAAACATGAATCAATTTTATTGGAATTCCATGTGAAAGACCAACACAAAGTGGTGTACACATGAGAAGTGGAACGAAAATCATACATGATTCCAAAACATTTTTACAAATAAATAACTGCAAAGTGGTGTGTGCATAATTATTCGGCCCCCTTTGATCTGAGTGCAGTCAGTTGCATATAGACATTGGCTGATGAGTGCTAATGACTAAACAGAGTGCACCTGTGTGTAATCTAATGTCAGTACAAATACTGCTCTGTGAGGGCCTCAGAGGTTGTCTAAGAGAATATTGGGAGTAACAACACCGTGAAGTCCAAAGAACACACAAGACAGGTCAGGGATCAAGTTATTGAGAAATTTAAAGCAGACTTAGGCTACAAAGATTTCCAAAGCCTTGAACATCCCACGGAGCACTGTTCAAGCGATCATTCAGAAATTAAAGGAGTATGGCACAATTGTAAACCTACCAAGACAAGGCCGTCCACCTAAACTCCCAGGCCGAACAAAAAGAGCGCTGACCAGAAATGCAGTCAAGAGGCCCATGGTGACTCTGGACGAGCTGCAGAGATCTACAGCTCAGGTGGGAGACTCTGTCCATAGGACAACTATTAGTCATGCACTGTACAAAGTTGGCCTTTATGGAAGAGTGGCAAGAAGAAAGGCATTGTTAACAGAAAGCATAAGAAGTCCCGTTTGCAGTTTGCCACAAGCCATGTGGGGGACACAGCAACCATGTGGAAGAAGGTGCTCTGGTCAGATGAGACCAAAATTGAACTTTTTGGCCAAAATGCAAAACGCTATGTGTGGCGGAAAATTAACACTGCACATCACTCTGAACACACCATCCCCACTGTCAAATATGGTGGTGGCAGCATCATGCTCGGGGGGTGCACCTCTTCAGCAGGGACAGGGAAGCTGGTCAGAGTTGATGGGAAGATGGATGGAGCCAAATACAGGGCAAACTTGGAAGAAAACCTCTTGGAGACTGCAAAAGACTTGAGACTGGGGCGGAGGTTCACCTTCCAGCAGGACAATGACCCTAAACATAAAGCCAGGGCAACAATGGAATGGTTTAAAACATAACATATCTATGTGTTAGAATGGCCCAGTCAAAGTCCAGATCTAAATCCAATCGAGAATCTGGGGCAAGATCTGAAAACTGCTGTTCACAAACACTGCCTATCTAATCTGACTGAGCTGAAGCTGTTTTGCAAAGAAGAATGGGCACGGATTTCAGTCTCTAGATGTGCAAAGCTGGTAGAGACATACCCTAAAAGACTGGCAGCTGTAATTGCAGCAAAAGGTGGTTCTACAAAGTATTGACTCAGGGGGCCGAATAATTACGCACACCCCACTTTGCAGTTATTTATTTGTAAAAAATGTTTGGAATCATGTATGATTTTCGTTCCACTTCTCACGTGTACACCACTTTGTATTGGTCTTTCACGTGTAGTTCCAATAACATTGATGCATGTTTGTGGCAGTAATGTGACAAAATGTGAAAAACTTCAAGGGGGCCGAATACTTTTGCAACCCACTGTATAATCTTAAGTAGAGCCGCTTGAATCAATGCAATCTATGCAAGACCGGCAGCTTTGTTTGTATGTAGCCAGTTACAGTAGTCCATAAAAGGAGCAAGAAGACATATGTGGACAGGTCAATGTTCAACAGCAAAACACCAGCACCTGGTCGGAATGAGCAGTAATCAACGGTCGTCCTGAGGCTGCATTCAGCAAATCACATATCGTTTGCATTGGTATGGTTCATATGCACAGCCACCAGCAAGCATTATAATCATCCAGCATCTGTATATGTAGCATATAGCAGTGTTAGCCATCAGCAGTAGAAAAGCAATTTCAAATTGGCCACCAGCGAGCATTATAATCATCCAGCATCTGCATGTGTAGCAGTGTTATCAATCAGCAGAAAGCATAGTTAGGGAAATAGTTCCATATTGTTGCAGATACATACAAAAGGCTGATAATTAGCATGTAAATGGATAACAGGCCATAAGCTCCAATAAGTCAGCAACAGGCAGGTTTTGTATGGCAGAGTCCATGCCCGCAGAGCTGCTTACGTGAGACAGGCGTCGCTGTACTGCAGATGCGACAATGACCTGTAAGGATCCGAGCTGTGTCAGGTCGGTGTGCTGGTGTCCATGGCAGAAGCCAAGGGCTGGGCCCGGTCCGTGCACGGGAGAGAGATGGAGGTCAGGACGCAGCATGTGTCCTCACATGCTTTACAAGGCGTTTAAGGGTGATGTCACACCACAACGCAATAAAGGTACCACTGCCAGTAATCCTTCTACCATGTCCACGCAGGCAAGGACAGGACGCTCCAGCGATCTCATGGTGATGTCAGACAAGCGGACATTCTTTAGTCAAACGCCTCGCCTTAGCCCTTCCTGATCCACTCTCCACCAACGCCTGGACCGGCAGGTAGCCAACTACCTGGCCTTAAGTTTGGATGTAGACACTGTGAGCAGCGATGAACCCTTGGACTACTGGGTGTGCAGGCTTGACCTGTGGCCAGAGCTGTCCCAATTTGCCATCCAAGTGTCCTGTCAGAAAGGACCTTCAGCGCAGCTGGAGGCATTGTCACTGAGAAGAGAAGTCGCCTAAGTCAAAAAAGTGTTCAGTACCTCACCTTTATAAAAATGAATGAGGCATGGATGCCGGAGGGCTACTGCCCGCCCCAAGACTAAGTCAGTCCCCACACAAAGCATCTCTGCCTGCACGCCGTGTGACTGCCTGCCCAAAGATTAAGTCGCTCCCCACACAGCAACTCTGCCCGCAGGCTGCTTGACTGCCTTCTCCGCCACCACCAACTGGGTCCAGGACTCCAGGTGGATTCCTGAATTTTTAAGGCCGCCGCTAGCAGCGGCCGCTATAATAATTTTTCTGGTGTGTGTACATACCTGCCTCATTTTTCTGGCTGCACTGCAGCTGCAACAACAAAGCAAAAGGCATGTACATGTGCCAATTCCCCTTACTGATCATTACCTTGCCGCGGTGAAGGGGCTTGTGTATAACAATGAAGCAATGACCAACGGCTATATGAGTGTCTCGGGGGGGGGGTCTCTTTGCACACCCAAGATAATAAGGTCATTGCTTCATTGTGGACAGACCAAATTTGATCAGCTGGACAGTCACTGTTGTTCCATCATTGAGCTACCACAGCCCGGCGACCATATGGGCTTGAAAACCATCATGGCCTGCACTCTCACCATGGCGCGCACCAGTCCAGCACGGCCGTCACTACACAAACAGCTGTTTGCGATGTGTTACACAGTGAGTTTGGTGTGTCAGTGTGAAGCAGTGCTCTAATTACACTCCCTGATTGATGTATACACATGCAAAATGTTTTAAAGCACTTTAGGCCTGCAATTTAGCATTCAATGTGATTTCTGCCCTTAAAACGCTGCTTTGTGCCAAATCCAGATTTTTCCCTGGGACTTTTGGCGTCTATCCCACTCCGCCATGCCCCCCTCCAGGTGTTAGACCCCTTGAAACATATTTTCCATCACTTTCCTGGCCAGCATAAGTGTTACTAGTTTTCAAAGTTCGCCTCCCCATTGAAGTCTATTGCGGTTAGCGAAAGTTTGCGCGAACTGAACTTTTGAGGAAGTTCGCAAACCCGGTTCGCGAACTGAAAATCGGAGGTTCGGGCCATCTCTACTGTCAGATTTCTACTACCTACTGTAAGTGACAGCAACATAGGAAAAAAGTAATTTATGGCTCATTTTACTCTGGAAAAAACATACTTATTTGTATAGGTTTGCAAATATTTTACAATTTTAAAATTTTTCGCCATAGTGCCCCGTTAAGTAATATCACACTGATTTTCAGTAATTTCTTCTTTGATAAGGAGTTTGAAGGCTTTTATTGGCAAATATCTCCTTGGAAAAAACCCATTAGAAAACTTCATAAGGTGTGGTCTTTTGTCTTGTAATACTTTCTGAATTACTAACCCAGGGTAAGTATGCAGAATAGATGACCTGACTCCACGGAATACATTTGTTTCAGTTTTGATGTGGACACTGTTGAAACTAAGATGATCACTGGAACTGGAATATTTTTAAAATATACCTTAACATTACAGTTCAGTTCCGGTAAGTGGTAATTTATAACTTTTTTTTTCTCAATAGTCAAAAACTGCTAGCTATCCAGCAGAGCCTTAGATGGTGGATAAATGTATGTTGATTTAGGCTGTAGATGGGAACAGGATGCTAATTCAGAAACATTATTTAGACTTCACTGATGTTCGTGTCAAAGGCAAAGTACCCATCTACCCATTAATTATCATTACTGCAGGCTTATATTCCCGTTGACAAAAAAAGACAAGCTTTCACTTTTAACATATGAAACAAGAGCAACCGTCATTTTCTAGAGCAGTGAAAGATATTTTAATCCTTGGGAAGTCGGTGTGTAATCTAAGCAGTATCATGCTGAAAGAAAAGGTTACTTTCTCAAAGCTCCGTTATTCAAGGGAAGGAAAAAAAAAAATATTGATTGGTTCAGAACTTGATTGTGCGGTTAAAAAAATAAAAAATAAAATAAAATCAAGAGACTCTTTTCTTTCCTGATTAAGAGGCCTTCTGCTCCTACTCAGAAATAATGGAAAAAAACCTCCAATTTCAAGAAAAAAAGTGTATATAATGGCTATGCGTGGTAGCATGGTGTAAAGCCCTTGATTACACAAGTTTTAACAAGTTATCTGATTAAAACGACTTTTAGTCCTCACTTGACTATCAGCAGGCACTGTACAGCGGAGCTGATTTGAAACTGCCCGCAACCGCTTCCCATAAGAACGCCAAAATGTAAGTAGTTGAGCTTCTTTCTACGATTACCTCTTGATTTATGAGATTGTTAGGCATTTACACTGTAGTGGGAATGCTCTGTGTTACTGCAAGTGAACAACCAACCATTGCAGTTTTGCTTTACGGTAAATGACAAGCCATGAAAGCAAATCACTAATGCATAGATCGGATAACCAGCTTTTATAAATAAGCTTATGTAAATGAATGGACCAGATAGCACTACATCAGTTATACAGCATATGCAAAAAGCAGGGCTGCTGCTAGACATAGGCAGGACAGGCTTTCAACCCAAATCCAGAAGCTGGAAGTAATGTATGCTTAGTCAGTGATCTACTAAAGCCTCTTGGTGGCCATCCCAGTCTATGAGGTTTTTTTCTCATTCTAAAGTGTAAGGAGGCATTATTGGCTGCCCAACTTAGTGGAAGCTGTGGCAGTGAAGTAGGATCAGAAGTTGCAGCTATCCATCCCTTGAAAGAGACTGTATTGATCCTACCATGGGTTTGCTCCATACACTGATATTTGGAGTAGAGCCATTGGTCAATGTGTGGGTTGCCAGATCATTAAGCCTCTATCAGGTGCTAGTGTCCAGCTAGCAATACTGCAAACTGTGGACCCAAAGCCAAATTGTTTTGATGTTCACAACATTTACCAGTTAATATTACAGTTCTCACTTTTTTTGCCCTCCAGATTATTTATTTGTTTTTCAATTCTCTACTTTCATTACAGTTTTGCACTGTCAGTGCCATTTTCTGCCATAGGAAATTGATGGCAAGCATTACCAGTTAGATATAGCAAAAAAGAGTTGAGAATTCAAGATTTAAACACTTTTTTGTCAATGTATAACACAACGAACTTACTTTTCATAACAGCCCCACAGTGCATATAAGGAACATACTGATGGTAGCAAAGGTAAAAATAGAAGAATTATACAAGTATTATGGTATTTCAAATATTTGAACAGTTTGTACATAAATGTTAACTATTTCAGGCCTGGTGCACACCAAAACCTGCTAGCAGATCCGCAAAATGCTAGCAGATTTTGAAACGCTTTTTCTTATTTTTCTGTAGCGTTTCACCTAGCATTTTGCAGTTTTGTAAAGCGTTTTTGGTGTAGTAGATTTCATATATTGTTACAGTAAAGCTGTTACTGAACAGCTTCTGTAAAAAAAAACGCCTGCAAAACCGCTCTGAACTGCCGTTTTTCAGACCGGTTTGCGTTTTTCCTATACTTTACATTGGAGGCAGAAACGCCTCCGCAATCCAAAAAATGCCTCACCCCGGGAGTATGTGTTTCAGCAAAATGCCTCCCGCTCTGGTGTGAACCACTCCATTGAGATACATTGACCAAGCGTATCCGCAGACGCAAGCGGCTGCAGAAACGCTCAAAAAGTCGCTCGGTGTGCCCCAGCCCTCAGAGAGGATTCAGAGTTTATCAAGTTTATGGCAGATGGTAAAAGCTGTTTTTCAGTCTGACTGTTTGTCTGATTGATCTAAAACGTCTACCTGATGGAAGCTCAAACAAGGCTTTTCCGAGGTGAGTGTTGTCCTTCTGACTGTTTTAACAACTCGCTGCAGGGCGTCTCTAGCAGCCATGGTGCAGCTGTTGTACCAGGCCGTCATGCAATTGGTCAAAACTCACCCTGTCTTGCACCTAAACCGTGAGAGCCATTGGAGGGAGCCATCATACGCAGGGGAAGTGACACTGATGTGGTCAAACTGCAAAAAGTGATTCTCCTCTCTGCCACCCCTACCACAGTATATTCAAATATTAGTACGAACGTGTTTTTTTTCATTTATATGACGCATATGTGATGATTTTTAGATTCTGCTTATAGCACAGAGAGAGTATCTAGAGGGTTTGTTTGTGTT
The DNA here is from genome assembly GCF_040937935.1 of Hyperolius riggenbachi. NCBI lineage: Eukaryota > Metazoa > Chordata > Amphibia > Anura > Hyperoliidae > Hyperolius > Hyperolius riggenbachi. Next base: position 184,986,216 of record NC_090648.1, on the reverse strand, counting down.
TAATATGGAAAAAGGGAGGCATACCAAGAAAGACTCTGCACTAGGGAGTCAATTTCCTTGAAAATGCATCTAAAATGAACGTAGATGCTTCCGTAATACATAAACATTTCACTTCTACCATCATATACGTAAGAAATATTTTCCTTTTGGTCTCAGTATCAAGGGGATTGTTTATGAGTGCTCTTCACAGCATAACTGGAACACAAGTGTTGTGCCTCTCAGAACATCAGTGTTAGCAAGTGGTATGTAAACAAGTGAGATGCTATCATACATAGCTGTTTGAAGAATTATAAGGCACAGATTAACATCTGCGACTGCAGACAGGTCTAATCTATCTTCACTATTATAGGACACATGCTGGTGCTAAGGCCAGGAGAATATCTGCTCTGAAAACTTTATGTCCTAGCGAGCCATAAATCCCACAGTACTGGGGTGAAATACCCTCTATCCTTGGGTGGAGGCTTTTATGAATCTCACAAATCAGCCACAATTTATAGCTTTACGTTTTTTCCCTTCTTTAACAATAAACAACATAGAAGAATGAAAATCCTTCAACTATTTCCTTAGTTCACAGAAATTTTTTGTAGATAACTTGTTATTTTTTTTTAAACACTTTTTAAGCTTCAAGTTCCTTTTGGAAGCTGAATGATCCACTGTCAATTAGCCACTTTCTTGTTTTGGCAGTGTTCAGTTAAGGCTGGAGGTGGCGCTAGTATGCCAATTACTTAGAATTGTACCTATTTAGGGTCCACTTGAAAACTTTTGGTCACAGAGCCTTCTGTCATGCTGCTCCTACATTACGGAACTCCTTACCACTGCAGATCAGGACTGCTCCATCTGTGGATGTGTTTAATTCCAGACTAAATAACCACCTTAAGAGTGGAATTCCTGACCACTCAGCAACAGCCTACCAATGGAGGTCATTGGGACACCCACACCAGATGACATGTGCTCCAATCAAGTACTGTATGTGGTAGATTAACTGTTTAGGGGGTGGTTAAAACTTGCAGCAACATTCCCCCACCTGAACTTACCATTGAAAAACACATTGCCTAGTTCACTGCAAACTTGAGTTCACATGATTCTGTCTTTGTGACTGTTTAGTAGAAGTTCACTGCAGGCAGCTGCAGCTTAAAGGACAACTGTAGCGAGAGAGATATAAAGGCTGCCAAATGTATTTCCTTTTAAACAATACTAATTGCCTGGGAGTCGTGCTGATCTTCTGCCTCTAACACTTTCAGCCATAGACCCTGAACAAGCATGCAGCAGATTAGAGGTTTCTGATATTATGGTCAGATCTGACAAAACTAGCTACATGCTTGTTTCAGGGTGGGATTCAGACACTACTGCAGCCAAATAGATCAGCAGGACTGCCAGGCAACTAGTATTGTTTAAAGAAAATAAATATGGCAGTGTCCATATTCTTCTCACTTCAGTTGTCCTTTAATATTAGAGACTGGTCACTTCAGGAGTGATGTCTATATCTCTGTATCTCTCTCATTTGCTCATGATTGGCCAATTTGACCATGTCCATGTAGTATGAGGACCAATAGATTTTGAATACTATGAACAAATTGTGTAGGTAGGCTCTAATAGTATATGAAGGTAGTCATTGGCAATTCAAACCTGGATATGTGTACACACCCTAAAGCCTGGTACACACTTTCAATTATGATTAGCCAATCACTTACCAATTTTACCACATCAATGTAGTACGAGTGTTAACCTACACAATTGGCTCATAGTGTTCAATATCTGTCAGTGTTTGGCCAACCATAATTGAACACTTTAAGCTTGGTACACACTTCGAATTTGTGTTGGCCAATTACTGGCCAATTTTACCACTCTCATGTAGTACTAAATGGAGGTACTAGACTTGGCCGATCATTAGCCAATCAAAATTGGATGTGTCACCAGGCCTGGTACACAATTTCAATTAAGATTGGTCAATCACTGACCAGTTTTACCGCCTCCATGTGTATGAGGGTCAACAGATATTGAATGCTCTGAGCAGATTGTTTAGGTAAACCCTAATACTACACAGAGGTGGTAAAATTGGTCAGTGATTGGCCAATCATAATTAAAAGTGTGTACTAGTTTTAAATCTTGCATGTGATATAGCCTTTTGCTCTCCCTATCCTTAAAGAGAACTGGAGGCGGGGTTCTAGGAATGAAATGCCCATACAGAGGCTGGGTCTGCCTAAAGAGTCCAGCCTCTGTTGCTATTTAGATTCCCCCTAAGCCCCCCCTGCGCTCAACGAGACCCCATAATTCCCAGCAGCGGCTGAGTTTACCTTTGTAATGCCAGTCTCCGCTCTCCCCCGCCTCCTGCATCGCTCCCGACCCCGCCCACGTCCCTTCCCTCCACGCTGATTGGAGGGAAGGGACGCGGGCGGGGACTGGAGCTCTGCAGGAGGCGGGGGAGAGCGGAGACTGACATTAGTGAGGTAAACACAGCCGCACAGCGCGGCTGTGAATTATGGGGTCTCGCTGAGCGCAGGGGGGGCTTAGGGGGAATCTAAATAGCAACAGAGGCTGGGCTCTTTAGGCAGACCCAGCCTCTGTATGGGGATTTAATTCCTAGAACCCCGCCTCCGGTTCTCTTTAAGCCTTATATACATTTTCAATTATGATTAGCCTATCAATTACCAATTTTATCACCTCCATGTAGTATGAGAGTCAACAGATATTAAATACTATGAGCAGATTATGTGGGTAAACCATCATGGAAGTGGTAAAACTGAAAATGGAATGTGTGTACCAGGCTTTAGGATTTCATGCTTGATCTCCTCAGGATTTGGAAGAGTAGCCGGGGTGTCTCAGCACCCTAGAGAAAAGACACAGGAGACAAAAGAACGGGAGCCCAATAACGCAATATGTTTTCATATACGCAGGGCAGTTTCTAGGCTAAATTTCACCCAGTTCGAGAGTCAAAAAATATGCCCCCCCCCCCCCCCACTGGCCTGACCCCACAACCCCCCTCCCAGTACATGTTGCAATCCCACTTCCAGATAAAATAATTAATAAGTTCCCTGCCTTCAGATAAAATAATCAAATACTTTCATGCCTCCAGATAAAATGATCAAATACTTCCATGCCTCCAGATAAAATAAGTAGACATGTGCCGCACAATAAAAATAAAGTTGTCACAATCATCGAGATAAAATAGTGAAGTAGTTACACACCACCAAATAAAATAATGAAACAGCCAGGTGTCTCAAACAAACAAATTACATAGGCAGGTGCGTCAAGATAAAATGATTAAGTAGCCAAGTTTGCCCTGCATAAACAAATTAACTAGCCATGTTCCCCCGATAAAATAATTAAGTAGCCACGTGCACATATACAGTATTAGTATTAGCTTGCAAGATGTATCCCCATGATATTAGGTAGCCATAGCTGTCCCCTAATTGCTGGCTTGGCGCAGGGTGCTTGCTGAGGGCTGTCGGCAGGGAGCTGGCTGTGGCAGGGAGCTGCCTAGAGTAGGATGCTGGCTGCCTGAGGCATAGTGCATGCTGGGGTAGGGTGCTGCCTGGGGGCAGACTGCTGCCTAGCGCAGGGTGCTGGCTTGCTGGGGGGGCTGGGTGCAGGCTTGCTGGGGGGAGGCTGGGTGCAGGCTTGCTGGGGGGGGGGGGCTGGGTGCTGACTGGGTGCAGGCTTGCTGTGGGGCTGACTGGGTGCAGGCTTGCTGGGGGGCTGGGTGCTGACTGGGTGCAGGCTTGCTGGGGGGCTGGGTGCAGGCTTGCTGGGGGGGGCTGGGTGCAGGCTTGCTGGGGGGGCTGGGTGCTGACTGGGTGCCGGCTTTCTAGGGGGGCTGGGTGCAGGCTTGCTTGGGGGGCTGGGTGCTGACTGGGTGCAGGCTTGCTGGGGGGCTGGGTGCTGATTGGGTGCCGGCTTTCTAGGGGGGCTGGGTGCAGGCTTGCTGGGGGGGCTGGGTGCTGACTGGGTGCAGGCTTGCTGGGTGCTGACTGGGTGCAGGCTTGCTGGGGGGTGGGTGCTGACTGGGTGCAGGCTTGCTGGGGGGGGCTGGGTGCAGGCTTGCTGGGGGGGCTGGGTGCTGACTGGGTGCCGGCTTTCTAGGGGGGCTGGGTGCAGGCTTGCTTGGGGGGCTGGGTGCTGACTGGGTGCAGGCTTGCTGGGGGGCTGGGTGCTGATTGGGTGCCGGCTTTCTAGGGGGGCTGGGTGCAGGCTTGCTTGGGGGGCTGGGTGCTGACTGGGGTTTAGAGACCTCAGATCTGCGGCGACCAGTCCTCCGCTGATGAATCCGATCAGTCAGTGCTGCCCCCGCCGCTTGAACATCCACGTTATTGCAGGCATCAGCGCGTAAGCAGTGACAGAAGGTACGCACGCTACTCGCGCCCAGAGTACTCCACATGCGGAAGTGACGTCATTAGTCACTTCCGCATGTGGAGTACACTGTGCGCGAGTAGCGTGCGTCCTTCTGACACTGCTTATGCGCTGATGCCTGCAATAACGAAGATGTTCAGGCGGCGGGGGCGGCACTGACTGATAGGATTATTGCGAGAGGGGGGCGCAGGCAATGGCGGCAGGTATGGCGCCCATAGCACAAGCCATACCTGCACGCACCCCACCTGGTGACGTCACATCCTTCTCCTTCTGCCTGGCGCCCCCCAATCTGTCTCTCATCGGCGCCCCGTTCAGCAGAACCGGCTGAACGGGGCTAGAAACGGCCCTGCATATACGGGATATCAACAGGTAAGGTAATTGTCCTATTTTAACGACTAGAAAAGAATTGGCTCTTGGGTGCATACAAGAAAACTTTTATTATATCAAAAAATATATACACATCTAAATAACAACACACAATATGTATCACATATAAAATCCTAAAATGAAAAAAGTCTTATCTATCAAAAGACTCCCCAGGGAGGCTGCAGTCCTCCATATTGGCAAAAAAAGCATCCAAGTAGCATAGCTCCCAACTGTCCCTCTTTCGGAGGGACAGTCCCTTTTTGGGAGCCCTGTCCCTCTGTCCCTCTTTTCCCCTCATGTGTCCCTCTTTCAGAACTTTGTCCCTCTTTCTATATAAATATATATATTTCTATACTAAAAATGTGTTTGACTGAATTTATTCCCATCCTTTAAATTGATATATTACTAATTTTAAAATGTTACTATGGAGGAAAATTAACCAGGATAGAAAGGACCGATGTGTTTTGAATTATAAAACAACATATTTTTCTTATGAAATCTTTATGGTATGCGTGACTAGGGCCGTGGTAGGGGTGTGACCAGGGGTGTGGCAGGGGCGTGATTTAAGTGTCCCTTTTTCTCATCTCAAAAATTTGGGAGGTATGCAAGTAGTAAAGTGCACTTGATCAAAAACTTCAATTAAAGGGAAAGGTCTCTCATGCAGTTGAAGCAGTGTTAGTATGCAGAATAACATATGCCGGCAAAGCAGGCTGGTTAAAGATGCTTGTAGATTAGTAGGTAGTTCAAAAAGTCTTCCCTTCACATATGCTACAATCTCACTCGCAGATTGTATATTAATTGACACAACCAAATTGTGCATGTAGCTGATTGAAATTCTTATGCATCATCAGAGAAGCAGATAGGTTGAACATGCAAAGCAGAGTATGATAGCCAAGGGACCCATTCACAGTCCAACAACATATTTCAGAAGCAAAATCCTCCAGCAGGTAGCTAACAGTTCATAATTTTGCATCAGCATTCCACCACATGAAAAATGAACCATTTCATAGTTACCAGTCCCATTGTATTTGCCAGGTAATCAAAGTAGGGGGTTGTCCGTTGAGATAGGCGGTTCAGGAGTGCTGAAACCATAACATGTTTCGCTGACTTACAATGTCAGCCTCTTCAGATTGGAAGCGCTGTGTAGAATGCCCTGTTTGGAAGTGTAAGGGCCGCCGTAAGGTAATTGTACTACTCACACAGGCGGGTTGCACAGGGGCACCCGACCACAAGAAGCAGGTGGAGACAACAAGCCAGACTCCACTCGGGGTGGTCCAGCCGGACCTGGGTGTGGTCGCTCTCCTTGGTAAAAGTGACAGATTATAGCTATGGTTTAAACCATGTGTAGTCTGTCTAGACCAGGGGTCGGCAACCCGCGGCTCCGGAGCCGCAAGCGGCTCTTTTTCACTTTTGCCGCGGCTCCTAGACCGCGGCTCAGTCGCGGCTCCGGTGCTGCAGGGCTGCCCATTCTGACACTACACCGGTAGTGAGTGTCAGTGGCTGCGGCGCACTTGTTACATGTGCGCGTGTGACGTGTGCTGCCAGCTGGCCGGCAGCCTATCAGAGAGGCCGCCGGACCAGTGCAGGGCTTCGGGCGGCCATTTTCCCGTAGCCCTGCAGTGTAGTGCAGGCAGGACGTGACGTCGGGAAGGAAGGAAGAGGAGCCGAGGGAGTTGCGCGCCACAAGGAGGTCGGGACCGGAGGTCGGGACAGGAGGAGATCGTGACAGGAGTACTTCTGACTAGGTGAGTAAATGGGTTTTTCTTTTCAGATCTGCTGAAGGATTTGTGCATATTGGGGTCCATATCTGCTAACGATTTGTGCATATTGGGGTCATATCTGCATATTGGGGTCATATCTGCTAACGATTTGTGCATATTGGGGTCATATCTGCAAATTGGGGTCATATCTGCTAACGATTTGTGCATATTGGGGTCATAGCTGCTAACGATTTGTGCATATTGGGGTCATATCTGCTAACGATTTGTGCATATTGGGGACATATCTGCTAACGATTTGTGCATATTGGGGACATATCTGCTAACGATTTGTGCGTATTGGGGACATATCTGCTAACGATTTGTGCGTATTGGGGACATATCTGCTAACGATTTGTGCGTATTGGGGACATATCTGCTAACGATTTGTGCGTATTGGGGACATATCTGCTAACGATTTGTGCATATTGGGGACATATCTGCTAACGATTTGTGCATATTGGGGACATATCTGCTAACGATTTGTGCATATTGGGGACATATCTGCTAACGATTTGTGCGTATTGGGGACATATCTGCTAACGATTTGTGCGTATTGGGGACATATCTGCTAACGATTTGTGCATACTGGGGTCATATCTGCATATTGGGGACATATCTGCTAACGATTTGTGCATATTGGGGTCATATCTGCATATTGGGGTCATATCTGCTAACGATTTGTGCATATTGGGGTCATATGTAACGATTTGTGCATATTGGGGACATATCTGCTAAAGATTTGTGCATATTGGGGACATATCTGCTAACGATTTGTGCATATTGGGGACATATCTGCTAACGATTTGTGCATATTGGGGACATATCTGCTAACGATTTGTGCGTATTGGGGACATATCTGCTAACGATTTGTGCGTATTGGGGACATATCTGCTAACGATTTGTGCATATTAGGGTCATATCTGTTTTATAATGGCTTTGCGGCTCCCAGTTTTTATTCTCTTTTCGGAAACGGGTCCAAGTGGCTCTTTGATTCTTAAAGGTTGCAGACCCCTGGTCTAGACCCATCCACGTGTTGGGGGCACGTAAAGCACAATTTGGGTAAAGAGGCACCCCAGTGTGAATAAAATTATTCACACTGGGGCGAATATTTATTTATTTAGCACAGGCAACGCGTTTCACAGGTTCTAGCCCGCTTCCTCAGGCCAATAACAGTGCCAATTGCAAAAAGCCGATTAGCAAAGGGAGCCTCTCTTGATTTGCTTAGGAGGCTTCCTTTGCTGACTGGCTATTTTCAATTGGCACGGTTATTGGCCTGAGGAAGCGGGCTTAGACCCGTGAAACGCATTGCCTGTGCTAAAGAAATATTTATTTGTTCATACCAAGATCTCATCATTGAGGTAAGCCACCTCATCATTTTTTTTTATTTTATCTTGCTTTGAATCCAATTTTACTCACATTGGGGGGCCTCTTTACCCAAATTGTGCTCAGGATTTCACCCCCCCCCCCTCTCCTCAGGATTTGTTTAGGTTTAACTGTTCATTAGCCAAGCCACTTACTGATATTTTGGGGGTTTATTTAGAAACTTATAACGTTTTATATTTCATTGACTCACATACCACACTATTTACTGTATGCAAGCAGGCAACTAGTTGTCCATTTACTGTTGGCTTCACAGCTTTGAAAACTTTTACATCCTGAGGCATATTAGGGTGTCTTTGAAGCATTTGGCAGGCTTCTCCATATTTATAAAGCGGTGTCTAAATTTGTGATAAAACCAACTTTACAGAGTAATCTCCTGAGCTTGAAGATGTGTAGACTAGCAGAAGTTTACTTACTGCATTATAACAACAGCACTTTGGTTATAGTGACTCCTGACAGGACACTGCAGTATGCCACAGATGTGTGACTTTTCTGGAACACTAAAGATAGGACAGTTTATAGCTTTAGGCTTGGTTCACATTGCAGCAGGCAGTACATAGTATCTGTATTGTACTGATAAACTGTGCTGCTCATGGGTCCATTGCAGGGTCTACTGGCTGGATAGTGTACTGGTTAAGGGTTCCGCCTTTGACATGGGAGACCAGGGTTCGAATCCTGGCTAGGTCAAGTACCTATTCAGTAAGGAGTTCAAGGCAAGACTCCCTAACACTGCAGGGTGGCCTCCTGAGCGCGTCCCAGTGGCTGCAGCTCTTGAGCGCTTTGAGTCCGACAGGAGAAAAGCGCTATACAAATGTTCGGATTATTATTATTATTACTGTCCCTCCTGAGCATATGTTCACCTTGCATCCAATGAATGGCAACGCATCTGCTGTCTGAAAAATACCTTAACTGTCACAAAGGCATAAATTGAAGAGCACCTACAGTCAATTATTTCTTATAGTTAACCTATTCTTTATGGTTTCCTTAACATGGGATTGGCAGTCAAATCAAACTCACTAGTTCGCCAGAAGGCAGGAGTCACTCTTAAACCCCACCCACAAGCAAAACTGGCATGGCAGGTTTTGCTCAAACCCTAGCCGAAGAAGTTGAAATCTCTGTGGCCACCCCCACCTATGTTGCCATGGTCCATCCCCAGCTCGTGGGCTCCCTATTAAGCCACAGCTGCAGAGCAGGGTGGTGGCCACGGCAATACAGGTGGGTGGCCACAGAGCTCCAGAAATCTTCAGCAAGGTTTCGGCTAAAAAACATCACCACAGGTTTACCAACGGGGGGTCCTGGATAATGGGGGAGTTATTTACCCATTCGATCACCGATCTCAAGTCCAGGACAAAAAAAGAGTAAATTAACTATAAGCTGTATTTAACTGTAGGTCATCTTCAAATACAATTGGCCCGCCAGCAAAATTCTGCAGACTGCCCCTTCCCCCACAGGCATGCTTGCGTGAGATGATAAAACAAGTACCCCAGTACCTTGGGTGTGCTGCCCCCCCCCCCCAATTACCGCCCCTGAAACCCCCCTCCTAGTGTGTGCAGGTCCTGAATGCCCCTTCTCACCCCACAGAGGATGCAGAGCAGTGGCTTCATACTTTGCCTTGTTCCAGCGGTGGGATAGGTCCATCTCACTCTTCTTCAGTGTAGCTGCTGTGCAGCAGTGGCGTAGCTAAGGAGCTATGTGCCCAGTGCGAGTTTCACATTGGGGCCCCATCATGCACTCTATACAGAACAATTGATATCGAGTGTCAGAGGCATGTAATCAGGGGAGAACAGTATGTTAATGATAACCACTATTCTAAGCACAGACAGAGGTGATAACTACTAACAGAACACCAATGAAGAACTAATCCAGTGGTTGAAGGAGTGACCCTCTGGGCCAGGAGCCCCGGTGAAGTTGCAACCTCTGCACTGCCTATTGCTACACCACTGCTGTGCAGCCTATCACCTTGCACTATCAATGCCATGTGACAAGCACCAGGAGCCACGAGGCTACACTGAGCATAGGAGTGAGGACCTGTCCCACCGTTGGAATGAGGTATAGTACGAAGCCTCACTGCCACACTACTCTGCACCCCGCCCCCTGGCAGAGGTCGCTGGGGCTATTCTTACACCCCTGAAACTGCCCCAATACAAAGCAAACCAGCTTCTTTAGGAACAGTCTAACAACAAAAATGATTCAGGTAAAGTCATGTACTTTTCTGTAGATACTTCAGTCTAATCATAGATCCCCCTGTGGACTCTGACTCACCTTGCAAATTCCCACCAACAATCCCTTTTCAGTAAAGTAACACGAAAACCTGTACGATTCTTAAATGTGCCATATAAATATATTATATCTCTAAAGTCTTACATTTGCGTAAATGTGTTTTAGTTTTAGTTTTTTGATCGACAAACTACCGCAAAAAAAAAAATCCTAGTCTCTACAATGGAGATGATAAACTGGTCCAACTAACTGTGCCCCTATTACAATTTCCATCAGGGAAGATTAACAAAAATCCTCTTCCTCCATCTATGGAAATAATACCTTTCTGATGGAAACCTGATGTATGCAGATCAAGTTAGAAATACATTTGATGAATATTTTAAACATAATAGTTGGGATAAAGTTGAGCCATGGAACATTATAGGCGGCTTATAAGGCCTTCATCAGAGAAAGAATGATTACGGTAAGTTGGGCTCAATAAAATAAAGTAGAAATACAGACAACCGCACAAACAAAACAATGTACACCAGAAGCATACCAAATGTCGCCAGGACTATTATATTCCGATTCCCTGAGGCCAGATAACAGCAAGAGCATTTTTATTATTTAAACATAACATTTGCTTAAAACTTTACACTATAAGTACTAGTACATTTCTGGCCCAGAGACTTTATAGTAGACAGGTTGAAACTAAAATACCCAGATACTTAAAGGACCTCTGTCATGGAAATATTAAAATTCAAAATGCATGTAAACATACAGTATACAAATAAGAAGTACATTTCCTCCAGAATAAAATGAGCCATAAATTACTTTTTTTTCTATGTTGCTGTCACTTACACTAAGTAGCAGAAATCTGACATTACCGATTTTGGACTAGCCCATGTTTTCATGGAGGGGTCTCAGGGTTTTCTTTATTTTTAAAAGCACTTAGTGAATGGTAGTTGCTCTGTCCAACTGCCAAAATGTGCAGAGAGCAGGGAGACTGGCCAGCAACATTATTTAAATCTTTTTCAGGGAATGTCTTGATAGGCCTGGTGCACACCAAAAACCGCTAGCAGATCCGCAAAATGCTAGCAGATTTTGAAACGCTTTTTCTTATTTTTCTGCAGCGTTTCAGCTAGCGTTTTGCGGTTTTGTGTAGCGGTTTTGGTATAGTAGATTTCATGTATTGTTACAGTAAAGCTGTTACTGAACAGCTACTGTAACAAAAAACGCCTGGCAAACCGCTCTGAAGTGCCGTTTTTCAGAGCGGTTTGCGTTTTTCCTATACCTAACATTGAGGCAGAAACGCATCCGCAATCCAAAATCTGCAGCAGCCCGGGAGTATGCGTTTCTGCAAAACGCCTCCCGCTCTGGTGTGCACCAGCCCATTGAAATACATTACCCTAGCGGATCCGCACCCGCAAGCAGATCGCAAACCGCAGCGGAAACGCTCCGGTGTGCACTAGGCCATAAAGAATAAAGGCCATGCTGAGAATCCCCCATGGAGAGATGGACTAACCCAAAACCTGTCGGTAATGTCAGATTTCTACTACTTACTATAAGTGACAGCAACATAGGAAAAAAGTAATGTAGGGCTCATTTTACTCAGGATGAAATGTACTTCTTATTTGTATGTGGTTTAAATTTTACGATTTTCACGACAGTTCCTCTTTAACAAAAACTGATGAACTCACCAACTATAGTGAACTCACCAACTATAATGAACCAGAGTTCATTATTATATAACGTCAAACTAGACTAGTTTGATGTTATATAATGAACAATTGCTACAATAGGGGATGCTGAGGTTGCAGCCGCACCAGGGGCCCTGGACCTCAGGGACCCACATTAGGGCCCTTCTCCAGTCACTTCATTAGCTCTTTATTGGTGCTGCTCACTACTCAAACATTACTGAATTCACCAACAGAATAAAATGACCAACCCTTAAACAAAACTAATTACAACTGCACTTTGGGGTGATTAAAATAGCTAAACTCAGAATTTTTGGGAATTCCAAGTTTCTGGTTGAATTCTGGCTTTAAAGGGAACCTGAAATGAAAAGTATGTGGAGGCTGCCATATCTACTGGCATTTCCTTTTAAACGATACCAGCTGCCTGGCAGCCCTTCTGATCTATTTGGCTGCAGTAGTGTCTGAATCACACCAGAAACAAGCATGCAGCTAATCTGGTCAGATTTGACAAAAATGTCAGAAACGCCTGATCTGCTGCATGCATGTTCAGGGTCTATTGCTGTATTAGAGGCAGAGGATCAGCAGGATAGCCAGGCAATTGGTATTGCTTAAAAGGAAATAAATATTGCAGTCTCCATATCCCTCTATGTCCTTTATTAGCGAGTCTCAAGAATTAGGAGTAATTTGTCTATGGTACTGACTTTACAAGTTAGGGTAGCCAAACTTGCTATGTATGTCAGGGCCAAAGATGAGAACATGTTTAAAAAAGTAAAAAAAAAAATTTTTTTTAAAAGTTTGCAGGTTTTACTTTTTTTTCAAGTTTTAGCAGAACACGTGTTTTTTTTAATCCAGAGTGTGATTGGATTGCACCAGTTTTAATCTCATTAGGTTCCCTGTGTTTCAGTCTTTAATAGATATTTTTCCGTGAGACAATGAAACATTCAGGATTTTATATTTGAAAACAAATTCAAAAGAGCAGACATTATGGAGTCCCCCTCCCAGGCACTTTTAACCTCTTGTCACCCATGCAGGCCATGCCATGTGCCATAGCACCGTGATTCCTATGTGATCCTATGTCGTTACACTTTGTATAGAAAGTAAATTGCAAGGAAAATTCAGCAATCAGGAAAGATTGCATCACACTAGTAGAAACCTCACTGCACAATCATATGTACTTAGCATTTTGCGATCTGCAAGCAATCAAAATCAAATCGCAAAATACTGCTATGGCCCATAAGTTTAGCTTTTTAGTGAAGGTTACTTTAAGGGTAGTATCAGGGGGGTGATGGGGGTTAGGTATAGGGCGTTAGTTATCAATATTGTAATGTTTAAAGTAAGGGTTATGTTAAAGGATACCCGAACTGAAATGTGACATAATGAGATAGACATGGGTATGTACAGTGCCTAGCACACAAATAACTATGCTGTGTTCTTTTTTTTCCTTTCTCTGCCTGAAAGAGTTAAACATAAGGTATGCAAGTGGCTGACTCAGTCCTGACTCAGACAGGAAGTGACTACAGTGTGACCCTCACTGATAAGAAATTCCAACTATAAAACACTTTCCTAGCAGAAAATGGCTTCTGAGAGCAAGAAAGAGGTAACAAAGGGGAATTTCTTATCAGTGAGGGTCACACTGTAGTCACTTCCTGTCTGAGTCAGGACTGAGTCAGCCACTTGCATACCTTATATTTAACTCTTTCAGGCAGAGAAAGAAAAAAAGGAACACAGCATAGTTATTTGTGTGCTAGGCACTGTACATAAACATGTCTATCTCATTATGTCACATTTCAGTTCGGGTATCCTTTAAGATATTTAGATAGGACACTGCAATGTTGATGAAAGTCACATTGAACATTTTCAATGCAATGCGACACTTACAGTGCAGCATACAGTCCATATACTTACCGTATATATTCGCATATAAGCTGCCCCCCCCCCCCCCCCCACACACACACACACACACACACACACACACTTTTACCTAAAAAAAAACAGTAAAAAAACCCCATATAAGCCGGGGGTAGGAAATGCTGGCCGCCTTGTTCCCCTAGTGTGTCCCAGTATAGCTAGTAAAGTGCCCAGTATAGCTAGTATAGTGCCCAGTATGGGTAGGTAGTGCCCCGTATAGCTAGTATAGTGCCCAGTATAGCTAGTATAGTGCCCAGTATAGCTAGTAAAGTGCCCCAGTATAGCTAGTAAAGTGCCCCAGTATAGCTAGTAAAGTGCCCCAGTATAGCTAGTAAAGTGCCCTAGTATAGTTAGTATAGTGCCCAGTATAGCTAGTATAGTGCCCAGTATAGCTAGTAAAGTGCCCCAGTATAGCTAGTACAGTGCCCGAAGGTGGGCGGTTGTCGGACGGGGGGGGGGGGGGGGGGGGTTGGGGGTATATGCGAGTATATACGGTATGTTTGCACTGTACCGCGAGCTGCATGCGTCACCCGGTAATGTACTGCAGGCAGTGTGTTTTTCAGGCAGGACTCATTGCACTGCACTGCAAAATGAACAGTGTGATAGGCCCCACTGAAATAAAATTCCATCGCATTTCAATATGATTATATTGTACATTGCGCCAGGATGCAATGGACGTAGAGTGCAGCCAAAGAGATCAGCTTGACTGACAAGCAAATGGTACTGTTGAAAATGAAACATCCCTATCCCTCTCAGTTAAGGTTCCCTTTACTTGGCCAACAGAGGACAGAAGAAGATGATAAGTACAAGAATCTCATTTTTCCATTCATTTTATTTTTTTAGGGGCAGTATTTCATACTTCCAGTGTGCTCTAGTGTGATCGCATTTTGGGCGCCAGAAAATTACCAGGGTTTTTATGTTTTTATTTTGTGGATTGGGGTGGGGAGGGCAGGGACGTAACTAACTAGGAATCACTGGGCCCCCCTGCGAAACTTTGGATGAGGCACCCTCCACCCCCCCTTGCCTTTACCATGCCTTGCCCTTTGCCCCTTTACCTGCACAGAACCAATGTTGTTCAATTGGCATTATCTCTATCAAATTACATCAGCTTCTGTGATAAAACGTGCATGTTGTCACACATACAGACACACATAGGGCTTGATTCACAAAGCCGTGCTAACTGATAGCACGCTGGTGAAAAGCCCATTATCACGCCTAAACTCAGTTTAGGCGTGATAAAATAAACTCGCGCACAAAGTTTTGCGCGTACTGTTTTACGCGTGTAAACTTTTACACGCGCAACGCCATTAAATCCTATGCGACGTTTCGCGCGCACTGGACTTTGCAAAACTTTACGTGCAAAAACTTTGCGCACGAGTTTTTTCCCTCAAAGCGGTGCTAACCTACTTAGTGCAATGCTTATCATGCCCCAAAGTCTTTAGGCGTGCTAACTAGGTTATATGCAGGCAGAGAAAAGGATGAGAAATGCCGGCACTGCTGTAAACTGCTTCTTTATTCATAACACATGGTGCAACATCGTGGATTCAATTGTATGCAATTTGAGACGTAACATACCGGTTTGCTGGTAAAGCTGTGCGGTGGGTGCTGGGGGATGAGAGCCTTACGGACGTTTCGCGCTGATGCGCTTCTACGGAGGCTGCGGAGGGCGGCTGTTTGCTGTCAGTTTAAATCCTAAACAGATCAGCGTGCAGCCAATTGCTGCTAAAGGCACCGCCTCCTCTCCACCAAGGGCGGCCAATTTCCCTTTGTAAAAAGTCCAGGCCGCTATGCATTTTTCCTGTCACTAGAGCTTGAGCTCCATCTATGATACGACAGCCTTATGCAGACCTGCAAAGGACTTCTAATAAGTTTGTCCTATTTAGGCCACCGTATCCAGGAAGTGCTACTCCCCATGCGTCCCATGCTGGATTGAACTGTAACCCAGCATGTCATTGGCCGCCCTTGGTGGAGAGGAGGCGGTGCCTTTAGCAGCAATTGGCTGCACGCTGATCTGTTTAGGATTTAAACTGACAGCAAACAGCCGCCCTCCGCAGCCTCCGTAGAAGCGCATCTGCGCGAAACGGCCGTAAGGCTCTCATCCCCCAGCACCCACCGCACAGCTTTACCAGCAAACCGGTATGTTACGTCTCAAATTGCATACAATTGAATCCACAATGTTGCACCATGTGTTATGAATAAAGAAGCAGTTTACAACAGTGCCGGCATTTCTCATCCTTTTCTCTGCCTGCATATGATGTCTATCTGAGCCTGAGCACGCTGGTCTATCTGCATCGCACCGGATACCTGGTCTGCACCCCTGCCACCCTCCCTGAACCCCTAGCTGCAGTGCCAGCACCTTTCTATCCTACCTTCCCTTGTGCTAACTAGGTTTGCACCGCTTTGTGAATCAAGCCCATAGTATGCAGAAAACGCATACAGAAAACCAACAGTCGAGTGTGCTCCCAGTCTCAGCTTATTACACTTACTCTGTCCATCTCTGATGGAGCAGAACTGGCTCTGCAGACTTCTCCAGTATCATTACAGTACACAGCACTAGGAGAAGGGTAAAAAAGTTGGCGGCTGGGCGCTGTACACAAGACCCTGCTGCACACTGAATAGGGACTGTCTAAAAATCTTTCTCTACAAAACTTTGTACAGTTCCTTATCAGTGGCTGAGCAGATGCAGTCATTAGAACAACTGTGCAGAGAGCTCTGTGTCTTTGGTTGTCAGTCTCTCAGGACAAGGAAAATAAACTTCTCTCCCTACAGGGCCCCTTGTGACTCCTGGGCCCCCTTGTGGTTGCATCCCTTGCAGGGTCTATTGTTACGCCCTTGGGGGTGGTTAAGGTTACCCATAAGGGTGGGGAGTGGTTAAGGTTAGGCGTCGGTAGAGGGAGGGATCAGTGTGAAAATATTGTTATTTATAGCCAGTGAAGCCCAAACAAAAAAAATAAAAAAATAAAAAATAAAAACTTGTTTTGGCTTCACTGGGCACCATTTTTATCTTTACACCTTTTATACCTCTAGTGGCTGGTAGACTCTGAATGTTTTTCAGGATGAAGGAAGTAGGCTGCTAGGCTCAAGCAGAGAGTAGCCTGAAATACAATAGAATACAACACAATACAACAACATTTGTAATGCGTTTTTCTCCCATAGGACTCAACTGTTCAGTAGAAGGTAATATGGCTTTTTTTTTTTTTTTGCTTTTTCTATTACAGGAATATGGGCAAGTTAAGTAAGCGTAAGTGTACTTATCTTTGAATAGTTTTACACTTCACATGACTGAACTTCCTTATCCTTCCATCTTTTTCCTGTGCCAGGGGGCTGGCATTGTGTATACAGCAAATTGCACAGTATCCTCACAGAGGCCTGTGTGGGGGGCATATTCTGGGCTGGCAGTGTATATGTGACTGTGCCCTCATCACTGCAAAAGGGAATGTAACCCTTTATTTGTAAAAGAACCCTGATGGAGCTGGGGCTGCATTCAGACACTACTGGATGACTGCAACAAAAATTTAATATTTTGCATTTTATATTCTTCCCAATAAAAGGTATACTTTAAGTACACTTTGTACTACTAACCGTACAATTTTCATTTTTAAAATCGATCCCATCAATCTGATCGGATTGGTTAGGGGACTTTGTTCATTAGTGATCCCAATAGTCCATAAATGATCGTTCAGCAAAATTGTATCATTGGTGGCCACCTTTACAATTATTGTTCAGTTATTTTGCAGGATTGCAACTGATAGTTTAAACACCATATTAAAGCTAATGGGAACCTAAAAGAAAAAAAAAACATACTTGCCTAAGGAGAGGGAAGGCTCTGGGTTCTAATGAGCCTTCCCGCTCCTCTTCCAGACCCCTCCTTTAAGCGCTGACTCCCTGTATGTATCCCCCACCGCAGGAAGCTTCGGATGTGTTCAGGAGCACTAGTGCTCCCAAAGACAGGCCACTCCGTACTGCACCTGCATGAGCATGCAAGAGAGCATGCTTGCACAGGCGCAGTAAGGAGTGGCCCATCTTCTGGTGCACTAATGCTTCCAAAGATTTCTGAAGCCTCCTTTGGTGGCAGAGAGCAGTATTTGACCAACTGGCGAATACTGCTACTGGGGTAGCCAACACTGGAATGCGGGGACAGTGAGAGGAGCAAGGCTCTATAGGGCGTAGAGCCATCCCTCTCCTTAGGTAAATATCTGGTTGATTTTTTTTTTTATTTAGGTTCCAACTTACTTTAAGTATATAATATATAATGCAGTCGTACCAAGAATCAAAGGACAAAGAACTCTGCCCCAAAAAATTGACACTCAAAACCATCTCATCTTAAAACATAATATCAACACAGTGTTTTGTTTTTTTATTTAGCGTTATGACTGATAGTTAAATTTACTTCGTAAAAATTGTTTTGCTTATTTTGGTTCATTCAGATATGAATAAAACAGTATTCTTGTATTTCCCCTGCTGACTGATTTCTATAAATAAATCCCGAGTTGCTGTGATTAGTAGCTAGGTCAAAGGTCATTGACTGGATTTTGTGATTCAAAACTGGCCGATACATGATTTATATTGACAGCTCCTATGTGTTTATTTTACTGGGGTTACATGTAATATAAGAGACTAAATAAAGAGCTTTTTTTAAATGTTCCCATTTTAAATGAGCTGATTTTCCCCCCAATAAAACAATATAGCTTGCTATACGGAGAGGCATGTTAACCTGATACCGCTGGTAATTACTCCAGTTATATTGAAGGAAATGATTAGATAATTCAAACAAATGTCATCTACTAACTCAAGGCAAGGCTCTTAATTTACTGGCAACAACACACATTTTACTCTACCATTTAGCTCACAACAATAAAATGCTGCCACCTAGGGGCTATACACAGATAGCTCGGCAAACAGATTGCTTTTCATGGGATAGGCCAACTATTTGGTCTGATTTCTAAGCTATGAAAAATTGTGAGGTTGGGCGTGGTCAACATTTTAAGAATGTCTTAAGCCGCGTTCACATTACAAACGCGGACGGGCACGCACGCGGAATGCAACGCATACGAACGCACGCCATCCGCGTTTGTATGCGTTGCGTGGCTGATCCCATCACTGAAAAGTGAATGGGACAGCCACGCGTTTTGGCAAAAAATGCGTGCAGCATGCGTTCCCGGACCGCACAGGTCCAGAACGCATGCAGTGTGAACATCAGACAGTGCACTCTATGCACTGTCTGATGTCATGCGTGTCAGCCACCTGCACGCGTTTCCAAAACGCGGCTGGAAACGCGTGCAGTGTGAACGGGGCCTTACACTAAATTTAAACAAAAGCATGTTTAAAAATTGTAGAAAAACTACAAACTAAATTAAATATTAAAATTCTAACCCATGGAAAACAGAACTAGCTTTCCAATTAGAATATATTTTGCTTTGATAAAGGGAGGGGGGGAAATAAAGAAAAACAGCAAAGATGCAACAAATATTGTGTAACAGAAATGTATTGCAGCTCATATTGCTTGGCTCCAGCTTCTGATTAGCAATAGTAGGTGAATGGCAGAGAAAGGCAATAACCAAAAATAATAATAAGTTCCAGGCAAGCTGGAGGGTTACTGGCTGCTTGGGTGGGTCAGTGGTCTTCAGGAGATTAGAACCAGCTAATCTGCCTTTTCAAAATATAATGTAAAGACAAATAGAGCATCTAGGTTTCAACCTGAGTTTAAGCAACTTGCTTTTTATTTAAAGCGTACCTGAACTCAGAACTTCCTCTCTGCTCTAAAATGTATGCAACAGCATAATAACCTTTAAAGAAAAACATTTCTTTGTTATAGCTAATACAAGTCACCTCCCATGCACGTGGGGGTGCAATTGCCGTGCTGAGCGCCCTCACAGTGCTGTGCCCCTCCCTTGCCAACCCACAGCTACTCCTCTGCTTGTGCTTAGTCACAGATGAGGGGAATTAGACAGGCTAAACCAGTGATGGCTAACCTTGGCACTCCAGCTGTGACAAAACTACACATCCCATCATCATGCCTCTACCTCCCCAAGTTATGCTTAGAGCTGTCAGAGTATTGCAATGCCTCATGGTACTTGTAGTACCACCACAGCTGGAGTGCCAAGGCTAGCAATCACTGGGCTAAACTCTCTAAATACATACAGGGTGCATTTCTATACATTTTCCTTCTCTTCTGTGCAAGAGTTCAGGTCCACTTTAAGCACCATAGATACAGCAGCACAATGTTTCAGTCCATATGGACCTTTTTCCAAGTGCAACTGAAAAGGTCCATCTTAATCGAAAAATGTGTATCTGCACCAGTGGTGCATTCATTAAAAAGCAAGTTGCTTAAACCCTGGTAGAGACACAGCTGCTCTCATTTCCTTCTTCTTTGGATTTTGCACACTTCATGGATCAAGGTTCTGCCTGGTTGACTCCCTGGTAGGGATGCTCAGAAAATTCCGCGGAATTATGAATTCCGTGATTCCGGCCGGAATTAGGTTAATTCCGATTCCGGTAGTCAAATCGGAATTCCTATACCTCTCAAACGGAATTCCGCGGAAATTTTATAATTCCGACGGAATTTTCCGGAATAGCACAATCTCTCTCTCCCTCCTCCTCCTCCTCCCCCCCCCCCCCCATCCATATCATGCAGTAGGGAATTGCAGATTTTCAAAACAGCTTATATACCATAGCTGGGATTTGAACCCAGAACCTAGTGTGTAGTAGGTATCTGTCTTAACCTCTAGACCATGACCCACACTACATGCTAAAGCTGGCGGTAGCATAAACCATACTTCCATTATGATCAATTCGATAGAAAAAGTAGCATGATTAAGGATTTGTACTTTTTGAAAAGCATGCTTATATACCATAGCTGGGATTTGAACCCAGGACCTAGTGTGTAGTAGGTATCTGTCTTAACCTCTAGACCATGACCCACACTACATGCTAAAGCTGGCGGTAGCATAAACCATACTTCCATTATGATCAATTCGATAGAAAAAGTAGCATGATTAAGGATTTGTACTTTTTGAAAAGCATGCTTATATACCATAGCTGGGATTTGAACCCAGGACCTAGTGTGTAGTAGGTATCTGTCTTAACCTCTAGACCATGACCCACACTACATGCTAAAGCTGGCGGTAGCATAAACCATACTTCCATTATGATCAATTCGATAGAAAAAGTAGCATGATTAAGGATTTGTACTTTTTGAAAAGCATGCTTATATACCATAGCTGGGATTTGAAACCAGGACCTAGTGTGTAGTAGGTATCTGTCTTACCCTCTAGACCAGGGGTCCCCAAACGTTTTGGGTTGAGGGCCGGGTCAACATACTTCAGACCGCTGGTGGGCCGGAGTAAACATACTGCCCCGGTATACCGTCGGAATGGAACGGCAACGGAATTTCTATATGACGGAATGCAGAATTGTGCCGGAAACGGAAATGGGCTATTCCGACCATGCCTGCTCCCTGGTACTGGAAGTGGTAGTGGTTGTAGTCCTGAAATACTATCTGTTTGCAAAATAGAAAATACCCAGAGCCAGAGCCACTTGTGCACAGAGAAAAAGCTGTGCATAAGCATCTCAATGCTACTGCGCAGGCGCGGGCCATCCCTATGCCTACGCAGTGTGGCTGCGATCGATCACAGGCCATTGTTATGGCTATACTATACTATGATAATGGCTAGCAACATATTTCCTGCAATGTTCCTGGGACAGATATGAGAAGAAGTCACAAAATAATAAAGGTTTCCCTATTTAATAACCTTCCATGTTAAGAATTCTTAGCCGATATTGACCACTGCTATAAACAGGCACGGATTTACCTCACAGGAGCCTATAGGCACAGATGTCCTGGCATCATAGAGTTCAGCACATGACTACAATGCTTGCTTATGGTAAATCCGGCCCTGGCTATACATATAAATGTATTATTGCTGTAATTTTCCAGAAGAAGGAAAATGGTTACTGCACTGTGTTAGTGGAAAATATAAAGAGGTTCCAGCAGACTTTCAGATCATCTGGTGATGATCTGAAATATTAAGGTCACTCCAAGCAATGGTAGCATGGCAAATATGGATGGGACTCCATGACCGTATGTCAGACCAAATGTTCAGTGCAGCAAAATCTTCAGTGCCCACCATCATAAAAGAGGACTGCCACTTATGAAAATAAAAGATCCAAATAATATAATCTAATCACACATAGGCATGGAACGCCATCTTGGTCAGTGGTGACCTAGAAGGCACAAACAAAGTGTAGACTGTAGACTCATTTATTAAATTAACACACAATAACCAGGGACCCAATCCCTCATATGTTGAACAGTGCTTATCACATTTATATAACAATGCATGAGTCCGCGACACTATTTAGCACATCAACGATAGGACAAAACTGATTGCTACTCTATGTCCTTGCAATGGCAGGTCATCTTCCTTCATTATTCACCTCTGCCAAGGAATATAATGAACTAAACATTCATATTCATTCACTGATCTTTCATGATGATTGTTTTGCATATCTGGAAAAGGAAAACATCTACAGTCTGTTCTTCAGCCCAAGATCCATAATCAATCTTTTAAGTAATCCTCTCGCAGCTATGCGAAGTGTAGCTAAATGTTGCTTAGTGGTAGTTCTGAGGTTGCAGGACATTGTAATTTGGAACTGAAAGTGATGCTAACAGAATGCAGTTTTTGTTCTTACCATCAGAGACCTGCAACATAATCGAGTTGAAGAAAAAAGCGGGGCACCACTCCTTTAAAAGTCCCTTTATTCCGGTGGGGGAGACAGCAGGTACATGCAGTGGGGGTATCAAGTGCCTGACAGCTGTTTCGCTGGGTTAAACCAGCTTCTTCAGAGGCAGTATGTACGCAGAGACCTGCAACATATCTGCAAGATGCTGACGTTTCATTGACCACATGCTTGTTTACGGCCAGTACCCTCTACTAGAGATGGTCAGTGAGGTACAAAAATAATTCTGGTTTGCATTATTATTTTTTAAACAGGTACATGTATTGCTTTTGAATAAAGTGAAATACAGAACAGTCTTCTTCTGGTGCCAAGATACAATGAGGTTCTGTCCATACATCTTATAGAGCAAGTAATGAAGCACAACACTGTAGTCAACACACACAGACATGAATATGCTAAGAACAATTTTTATTCAGTTTACCAAAGATTCAAGCAGTGCGTTCAATGACTGTGTCCTGGCATAGTCTCTACCCCAGCATCCCCATCCTCCCCCCTTCGCAACATGGCATCATAGGTACTGTACGTATGCATGCTATGTATTCCACTAAACTGAGGTTTAACATTATTTTCTCCTAACTGACCTAGATCTGAATGTATTCTTTAGGGCAATTACTGCTAGCATATGTTAACTTGTGGAGCAAAAGGGCACTATTTATTCTGTGCATGTGTCCAGTGTGAGAGCTCACTATTTCAATTCTACTGTAGAATCCCAGCAACGCAACTGTATCACCAGTTTTCTATGATTAGATTGATTTGCTCACCCCAGGTGCAATTACACTGGCATGGTAACAGGTCAATAATTACTTTTACTATACTTTCACAGAAAGTACCTATTATGGTGCAGCCCCAGAAAATATAAGTAAATAAGTACAGTATGGCCCTGGCACCTCTGTCCACAACTAAAGCCTGCATACTGGGGTAAGCTTATATAGTTCCTCTGGGGCAGGGCCATTCCTTGGGCAGTGCGTACAGCGCGACCGCCCTGGGCGCAGACCAGCAAGTAAAAGAAGGGGGGCGCAGGCAGAAGAACATAACCGATAGGGAGCTGGTGACGTGCGGTGCAGCCAAATGGTAGAACAGGGGGGGGGGGGGAGCAGGCAGAAGAATATAACCGATAGGGAGCTGGTGACGCGTGGTGCAGCCAAATGTAAGCAGTAAGAAGATTACTAGCGCGATCCCCTTCCTTGACTCCTCCTGAGCTGCCTGCGTCCGACATCAAGTCATCATCACGTCAACACTGTGTGATGACACCTGATGTCCTGTAGCGGTACTGTAGGCTGTCGGCGCCCATGGAGGAGTCGGCTTTCTGGGCTCTCTTGGCCTGTGTGTTTTCCTGGTCCCTGCCTCCTCCTGGATAAGCAGCTGGTCACTAGTAAGTAGGCAGATCTACTTGAGACCTGTGGCTGTGTGACTGGCCCTAAAGAGTAAGTGTTTGTGAGTGAGTCCAAGGGGGGGGGGGGAGGGGGGGGAGGACGACGACGCAATTTTTACACCCTCGCGCAGGATGCAGTTTAGCCTAGAAACTGCCCTGCTCTGGGGTGTAGTTGATCCGGTCAAGGAATTTAAGTTGGTTTGCATTCACATTTTTTTTTTTTTTTTAATAACTTTTATTGGTAAGAAAGGGGCAAAGTAATACAATATTTTTCAGATGACACAGAATTAGCGTGCTCAAACGAGGAACAGTTCATCCAGCACAATTGAATTACATAAAGCAATCTGGTCATCATCTAAGCTCTTCAGATATCTAAAACAAACGGCATGGATGTTTCATAGCTCATCTAAATCTTACCCAAAAAATAAACCAAGATTCCAAATACTAAACCATAAGTTATTCAACCACATATGTCCAATTATTCGATATTACAGTTTAACAGTGTGCTGACCCGGACGCGGTTACAGAGTCATTGCCATTTTTAAAATGGAGGACCGAGAATAGCATTGATCACAGTGGACAAACAGGATGTGAGAAAGGAGAAAACGATTGATGAGTAGACTACACGGGAGGTAAGTATGACGTTTGTATGTTTATTTTGACTTTTAATTTTCAGTTCAGGTTTGCTTTAAAGAGAAACTCCGACCAAGAATTGAACTTGATCCCAATCAGTAGCTGATACCCCCTTTTACATGAGAAATCTATTCTTTTTCACAAACAGACCATCAGGGGGCGCTGTATGGCTGATATTGTAGTGAAACCCCTCCCACAAGAAAAGTACATACTTTGGCAGTTTCCGGTCTGTTAACCTTGCTGCATTGTGGGAAATAGCTGTTTACAGCTGTTTCCAACTGCCAAAAAAGCATGCAGCAGCTACATCACCTACCAACAGTAAAAAATGTCACCATGTGATAAATGTCAGAATGTAAATCAGTGATTTAAAATATTTTACAATGGGCAAACACTGACTAAATCATTTATACATAATTATTGTAAAAATGAAGCACTTTTTATTACATTATTTTCACTGGAGTTCCTCTTTAAGTAATGTGCATTACCATAGTAATGCTTGTGTTACCCACATACCGCGGGCCGTGCTTATTGCGCATAGCAATCTTACCGGCAGATCATGTACCAGGCCCTTGGCCCCAGCACAAGCATGGTACAAATGAGGTGTTCTATCTCTACTAGATGTATATTTGTTTCAGATGTGACTACCGAATTCCAAACATCAGCATGATGTGCAAGCACTTGGCATTTAAAAAAAAAAAAAAGAGAATAAAGATACCAGCCTACATATTTCTCTCAGATTAAGTTTCTTTTAAAAATGAGCAAGCACCTTAATCTGTTGTTGTTTCCATAGAGCATCGGAAATGTCAGTAAAAACTGGAGATAAGGCATGCCGGTAAAATGACCACAGAGATGCTGTCTCAACAGCGTGATTTGTGGCAGAAAATAAGATAGGAAGGGCATAAGAGGGCATATCATTAACTTTGCTAAAAGTCTCTTGTGCCCAAGTTACTTTCCCAGCGAACGTCCCCGCATCCCTGCCACTTAAATCAGCCAGCACTTATTATACCACTGTAGGTGGTGTTAGTCGATAAGATCCTTCAAAGCTGACATCTTAATTTTTATAGATTTCTAGTTGTTATCTCACATTTCCAAAGTTCATACGGTACAGCGATCTAAGAAAGGCCCTAGTTATGAGCTCTCAATGCATCAGTAAATCTCTGAAAACCACAAGGAAGTCTCACGTTGAGAAGTCGGAAATGATAAATCTAAAAATATCATGTCATTTAGCGGAAAGCTTTTATATCGAGATGCAGACAGGAAACATATTTATCACACTGGCTTGCTAAATGTATCCCCTGCAGAATCACAAAATCTATTTTCCTGATGTAAATGCTTACTTTGGAAGCAGAGCTATTTCTCAAAATTTACTTTAGAGAAAACATTTCATTTAAAAAAAAAAAAAATACAACTAAAGCAATTACCTGAATGTGTGTAACATCCTCAAATAAAGAGAGTTTTGCTGCTAAACTATTTAAACAAACAATGTAAAACTTTTCACAAAGGGAGAGATTTACTGAAGTTTTCCAGCACTGGAGTCCATTAGAGAACGCAAGTAACACTAAAATCCTTTTCTTTGTTTATTAAAGAGGAGCTGTTAGGTATAGGGTCTCAGAGACAAAAAACACATATCAGTAGCTAAATATTGGCTGTACTTACATTACATTTACATATGCATTTCACTGTCCACATTTGGATTTCACAGAATTTGTATATAGTATTTGCAGAGAATGATGCTCCTGACAGCTCATGGCAGGTTCCATGTTTGTCTGTCTTGTATGAAGCCAATTGTGATGTAATATCCTCCCTTTCCTTGCTTCCTGATGATTCGACTCACAAAAAAAGATCAGGATCAAAGATCCTAATGGTTCATGATCCGGACAACACTACTGCGCAGTGAATATTAATTAGCCATGTGGCTAGGAACAATAGCAGACTCATGCAGTATACTCTAACGAACATGTGCACTGTGAACAGCACATTGATTTTTCAGTGCTGTGAGTTAGGCTGCTGTTACAAGCTGCTGTAACGTGAGCCTGTAACCCACTGTGAAAGCAGCCTTAGGGCGGGATAGGGAAATGAAGGGGAGGACCAAGGGAGTGCACTGGGGAGAAGAAGCAGCCCCAGAATGCTTTGCAGTATCTGTTATGCGCCCTGCTGTCCTCCTTAGGAGCTTGGGAATACAGAGCCTTGCTGTTCAGCAAACATCAAAGTAAGAGAGAATTTTAACTTCAGTATTGCCTTTTTGGCTTCCTTCTAAACTGTTTAAAGGGAACCTAAACTGAGAGGGATATGGATATTTCCTTTTAAACAATACCAGTTGCCTGGCAGTCCTGCTGATCTCTTTGGCTCCGGTAGTGGCTGAATCACAGACCTGAAACAAGCATGCAGCTAATCCAGTCTGAGCATCTGATCTGCATGCTTGTTCAGGGGCTGTGGTTAAAAGTATTAGAGACACAGGAAACTAGCTTTCCAGTTTTAATTTATAAAATACATTTTTGTTTTATTATGTATCACTGGAAGGGTTAATAGACCCCTTAGTAGTGCAACTGTATGGCTTTGGTTCTGCAACCAAAATGGCCGCAGACGTCTTCCCTGTCCAGACGCTATTTTGACGGCTAACATATTGAAGACCACACCTGGCTTTTGATAATGTAAAGGTGGGCTTTTGAAGTAAACAAAGCCTCTGTTTGCCCACATGCATTTGTTCACAGGTAAGCAATTAACTGAGCTGTGCTGATGCAAAGGACCACTAAGAGCGTTCATAGCAGTAAGTGGGCATTAGAGGTTTGGTGGCAGTAGTACTTTAGTGTATTTGGGGAAGTCGAGGTCACCCATAATGATAGCAGGGGTGGTATGTCAGGAGACAGGAACTGGAGAAGCCATGGAGACATTATGGGAGTGAGGCTTTATGCAAATTACAGTGCTCATTATGTAATTTACATAAGTCACTTTGTACATGCAACAACTACGTTGCCAAGCCTTATAGAATGTATGCACTGGTTTATTCATTGGGGTTTAGTGAATATACCCCCAGGGGCATTTTTAGGCATAGGCATTACAGGCTACTGCCTGGAGTGGCAGGGTATTAAGCCCTGCCCCTGAACTAAGCCATGCCTCCCAAACAAAGCCATGCCCCATGGGTTCTTGTACCTCCTTCTGTCTCTTTGTGTCGCCTTTAGTTCCTCTGTGCCACCTCTGCCCCACTGTGTCACCTTCTGTCTCCCTTTGTGCTTCCTTCAGTCTTCTTTTTTGTGCCTCCTTCAATTCATCTATGCCACCTTTGCCCCTGTGTGTCCAAAGATGGATTAAAGTGAAATGGTGCCCTAGGCAAGCAACGACTTTAGGCCCATGTTTGATGTCCACCTAGCTTTTTTGGCAAGATTTGTTGTAGATTAGCATAAACTGGGGCCGTAGACATCTGCCTAAGTTGCCTTGTCGATGACCCAGCTATGTGTGCATACCTCTGTGCTTCTCTCTGTCCCACTGTGCCTTCCCCTGTCCCCTTGTCCCACTATCTGTTCCTGCCCTCCCCCAGTCCAGTGTGTAAAGGCAGAGTATAGCGCAGCAGAAGCTGTGCTCTAAACTACCCTCTGGAGTCCAGTGCTGTGCCTATGTGACCATCCTGTCTGTTTTCTGCTCCCTCTAGTACTGGCTCTCCTCATGTAGCGTGCAATCCTGCTACATGTAGTAGGAGATGCTGGGCACTAGGGCCAGTGGTGAGCAGACAGGCGGAGGCACAACACCGGACTCCAGAGGTGAAAGCATAGCTTCTGCTGCACTATACTCTGCATTTACACACTAAGCTGGGGCAGTGCAAGAGGAGAGTGTGCAACGAAATGTGACAGGACCGGCGGGTTGTTTGTATCTCAGGGACCCCCTGTATTATGCAACCACCCTATACAGCACTCTGTTTATATTCTCTAGTGTGTGGTGGGAATTTTTTTTTTTTTTGGGGGGGGGGAGTTTCTCCTCTAATAAAAAATAGTTATAGAAGAGAATAAAATGAGGTTTTTCCGTGAGTGGTAGCACGTACATGTTATTTACTTGAGGGAAAATGATCTAAATAAAACACTCTATTGTGTTTTGGAACCGCTATATGTGCAGTACAGTACTATTCTTTCAATAGCTCTGTATGTCAAGTGAAGCATTAAGTATAAAGCTCAAAAAAAGCACAATGTAAAAGAATGCATTATATTAATTACCTAATGGCAGAAGCCACTAAACAACCTTCATCAGCATATAGAGGCTATTGTAGTCATACTGTGCCTAGTGAAAAAATCCATAGCAACCACATGTAAGAATTTCTATTCAGAAAAGTAAATTTACAGTAAAGCGGAAGTCCAATCAAATGTAAAACTATTCATGACATTAAAAGGAGCTTATTCCAAGGCTATTCATGTAATGCATTTAAATAGCATTGCTATAATAACCTTGTCTCTGCGTGAAACTCGATTTGATTTAATGGCAGTTCAGCTGTACAGGTCAAAGGCTTGTTTTGGGAAGACGCAAATATGAACACCATTAAAGTCAATGAGGAAAAAAAAAACATTACTTAGAACCATTAAATGGAACACCATTGAAGTCAATGAGGAAAATAACTCAATTTTTGAGTCCTTTGGAGAACAACTGCAACTATCAAAACCCCATTGGTGACATGGAAAGCTGACCTTATGGTTGAGTAACACATAAACCCTTATTCAATTCACTTTTTCTCCTAAGTTTCCTCCTAGGAGGTCGTTTTCCACCCTCTCTTTAAAATAACTTTTCAGCACTCTACAATTGAAAAAAATAGCAAAATAAAAACACAAGACTAAAAAGTACTGACAACATTATCCTGAGTATTTTCTTGTTTGTTGGTGGCTTACAATGCATCGTACTGATAAAGTGTGAAAATATTACCTAGGAAAAAATTTAGGAGAAAAGGTGAATTGAATAAGGGCCCTGTGCAGGAGTGCCCACTTTCCCTGCCTTATATAGCAGCGCTCGCTGCTATGTAAGGAGTGTGTAAAATAACATAGTATCGGCCACGAGTGAAAGCAGGCGCTCATTCACATTAAGCCGCACTGCTATGCAGCGTAGCTTGATGAATCAGGCCCATTGTCTTCTAAAAAACTGAAAGGGAGAAAACTACGGTACGTACAGCAGTGGTTTATATGCTTTAAAGAGAACACGAGGCAGTTCCATGGGGGGCAGATGGGACACAGAGCCATGTTCTCTGCCTCATGACATGCCTCTGTCTCCCCCACCACCGCTCTCTGCCCCCCACACCACTTCGCTATAGCACCCCCAAGAGCCATTGGCAGCTCTTTCTCCCTGGCCACAACCTCTGCTCCTCCCCTGCCTCTCTACGTGCTGTCAGAGAGAATCAATCTCTCCTTTCAGCGTTGTGACCCAGAGGTCACCAAAGTGAAAGTGGGCCAGTGCGGCCCACAGGAGCCATGGAGAGCGGCAGTTTTGGCGGCTAGCATATTTTTTATTTAATTTAATGAGCCCACCTTGGGCTCTCTTTATGTGCAAATGGGAAAGATGGAAATTCTTGAATTCACAGCACTGGAAGGCACCTCACAGAAGAAATAATGGACATTTCTGAGACTCCTAAAGTTCAGCAACATTGTACATTTGCAGGACATAGTTTGCTCTATAAGTTAATCATTTTTTAATAGCTTTGTACACAACATCACAAACATTTAACATTTATCAGTCAAATTTATAAATTTTTCTCTGTACTTTAAACTTGGGTGTCATTTTAGCAAATAGCGTTGGTCGTGCATTTGTCTGCTCTTAAAAACCCAATTTTTTTCAACATTGTGAATGGGTCATTTGTTTGTAAACGTATGCTCCATCACAAGTACTGCTCGCTCTCCCAGCATGCCAGAAACTTTTTTCCTCCATACACAAAAGTCATGTCCCCTTGTTCTTTGCACAAGCCTAGGGGCAAAAAGCTTGTCTGTCAAATTCTTGTATTGCTGTCTGATGTATTTATACTTATTAGATCTCTAGGGTCTTTTCTCCAGACTAAATAACCCCAGTTTATCAAACCTTTGCTGGTCACTGAGACCGTCTGTCCCTCTGATCAATTTTCTGGCTTGTCTCTGCACTTGCTCCAAAGCTGTAATGTCCCTCCTGTAATGCTCTGCCCAGAGCTGAATTCCATATTCCAGATACAGCCTCACGAGAGAAAAACAGGAGCAGTATTTTGCTAGCATGCCAAGTTTTTAATTCCTTTTTCATGCTTCCTAAAATGTAATTTACATTAGCTGCAGCTGCTTGGCATTGAATACAATTACTTGTTGTCAATCAGTACTCCTAAGTCCTTCTCCA